>NW_012101550.1:326215-327136 GCF_000951045.1 Mandrillus leucophaeus | reverse complement strand
CTACTTGGGAGGCTGAGGCAGGAGAATGGCGTGAACCCAGAAGGCGGAGCTTGCTTGCAGTGAGCGGAGATAGCGCCACTGCACTCCAGAGCTAGGCTCTCAAAAAAAAAAAAAAAAAAAGTGCCAAGAGTTTCATTCAACATTTGTTCAATAAGTATTTACTGAGTACCTACTGCGTAAAAGCTATTGCTCTCGGTGCTTTGGATGAATAATCAAACAAAAAAGAAAAAACTCCTGCCTTCATGGAACTTAAAATAAAATTAAAGCAAACTAAACCTTCAAATAAGGTATCCTTGGCTTTTCCTAAAATGCATCAACTTAAGATTTCTGACCATTAGGTCACTGGAACTTTGCCTGAATACAGAGTATTTCTTAAAAGTTATTTAAAATGACTATTCTCAGAGGTATGACTGAGCAGTTGCTCAAGTGATGTCAATCTTCTGATAGAATTCTAGAATATGTCTCTTCCTTCCCCATGTCCAAACATAATTGAAAATAAATTTTTGTATCCAAATCTTTATGATTCTATTTTTCCTGGAAATGCATATGGGGTACATATACAAGTACACATCCATATGTATCTTATTTTGAAATCTTTTGTAAGTATTTCATGGATCAGCTACAAAGCACTGTGCCTCTAAAATACTTTGTACTACATTTTAACAACATCATATTCTTTCCTGTATTACACTCTCTTGCATAAATACATTTCTTACTCTATATTATAAGTCTCTCAAGATCATAAGTAGCAAGGGCCAGAATATTCTCATTGAATTATAGTTGACTTGTTTTAACCCTTCAACTGCCTCCATCCTAACAGTAAAAAATTTTACAATCCCACCAACAGTGTAAAAGTGTTCCTATTTCTCCACATCCTCTCCAGCACCTGTTGTTTCCTGACTTTTTAATGATTGCCATTCT
>NW_012101550.1:319581-326165 GCF_000951045.1 Mandrillus leucophaeus | reverse complement strand
GGGAAAATCTTGGCACTTGTCCCTACTCTGACTCAGTACTCAGTACTTTTCCACTCCTGGCTGTTTTTTGTTGTTCTCTTGTCAACCCCCTGCCCTGCTTAAGCCTTTTGTTTGGGGGTCCCTCAGCAATAATATGACCACAATATCTGTGGTGATCCACCTCATCTTGACCAATGTGATGGGCAAGTGGAATGGGATTTCGGGGAGCCAGTGCTCTCTGGCTCTCCAGCTCAGCCTGTTGATTATACTACTGCAGGAAGAGATGAAAGGCTTGACTGTCGCTTTCATTTTTTGGCTTGTTGTTTTAATCAGCTGATCTGAGACCTGGCAGCTTAGCTGTCTCCAGCACAGCTGAGCTCCACACTTACCTGGTTCACACTGTATGAACTGGAGATGAGACTGAAAGTCAGTGTGACTAAAACAATCTGAGTTCTTAACTACTATCTAGGCTGCACTCATATTTTCTGAGCAAGTTTTCTGAATTGTTTCCATGAGATCCACATCCCTTATTTGTTTTCAGTCTTCTGCAATTTTACTCTTCATAAGAGATGTATTCTCTCCTATGAATTTCACCACCACTCACCTATGCATTTCACCACCAAAGATTGAAGATGACTCTTTGCCATCCGTAATCTCTCTTTTGCACTCAGAATGATAATTCCAGTGGTCTACTAAATATATCTGCTTGGATGGTCCAGAGACATCTCATTCATGTATTCATTCATATATTTAATATATTTGTTGAGTACTACCTAATGTGCCAGGCTTTGTATTAGGCCCTAGAGATACAGGGATGAGTAAGAAAGCACAGTCACTCTGCTGTCCTGGAACTTGCACATACACAATTTTAGAGATAGATGCTGAAGCTGAACCATTTAATTATACATGCATTGGGCACCATAAATCAAAGTGCAGAGCGTTATAGAGTAAGTACAAAAAAGCTCCCAACTTAGCTTGGTGTTTCAAAAAATGATTCGCTGGGCCAAGCATGGTAGCTCATGCCTATAATCCCAGCACTTTGGGAAGCTGAGGTGGGTGGATCACCTGAGATCAGGAGTTTGAGACCAGCCTGGCCAATATGGTGAAACTCCATCTCTACTGAAAATACAAAAATTAGCTAGGCGTGGTAGTGGGTGCCTGTAATCCTAGCTACTCAGGAGGCTGAGGCAGGAGAATCACTTGAACCTGGGAGGTGGAGGTTGCAGTGAGCCAAGATTGTGCCACCACACTCCAGCCTGGGCAACAAAGTGAGACTATTTCAAAAAAAAAAAAAAAAAGATTATCTGAGGAAGTGGTATTAGTAGAGTTAGCAAGTAGCAAGAAGAAACGGGAGGGGAGAGAGAAAGAGTGTCACAGGCAGCAGAAATAGTATTGAAGAAGAAACACAACACAGTTGGAGTACAGAGGTGGTGTGATTCCAGTAATATCTGGAAATTCAGAGGTTTTATTTCTTTTCTAAACTGTAATCTGAATTTAGAGGTTTTTCAGTCATGTCTCATCCTGAATTTCCAGTCTATAGATTGAAATCTACTAGAACTTGGTATTTTACTCAGCAGATCTGTAAGTGGGTTGCTGACTAAATGTCCTCTTCTTTAGCTCCTGGATATTCTTGCTAAAAACTCTGGAACAGGCCAGGCGTGGTGGCTCACGCATATAATCCCAGCACTTTGGGAGGCCAAGGTGGGCGGACCATGAGGTCAGGAGTTTGAGACCAGCCTGATCAACATAGTGAAATCTCGTCTCTACTAAGAAAATACAAAAATTAGCCAGGCATGGTGGTGCACATCTGTAATTCCAGCTACTCAGGAGGCTGAGGCAGGAGAATCACTGGAACCCAAGAGGTAGAGGTGGCAGTGAGCCGAGATGATGCCACTGGGCTCCACCTTGGGCGACAGAGCGAGACTTTGTCTCAAAACAACAACCAACAACAACAAAGAAGCTCTGGAACATGGTGCGGTGAGGACTTCTCGCTCCCCTACTGGACAACTAGTAGGGGCCACCATCAACTGTCCCTCCTCTTCCCTCCCCACTTATTCCTCTCTCAGTCTCTTATTTTCTCCCTTTACTCAACTTCATATGGGCACCCATGTAGCCTCTCTTCTGATAATTACAAGGCTTTGATTAAAGGATCAGCAGGTAACTCAGTGACGGATATAGAGTAGAGAAATTACATATAATTTGGGATTGTTTTGATGACTTCCTAATAGTATATTCCACAAGTTAGCTGCATACTTTAAAAAACTTTAATAAAATATTATATACCTTCAAAAGAATATGTGTGACATGTATTTAAGTTAAAAGCATAATAAGTAAGTACCTATGAAGCTACGACGCAACATAAAATTATAGACCATCAAATTATGACCTTAGTTCTGTAAAGGCGGTTGGCTGCCTAGTCTATCTTCCTTCCCATTGCAGAGATTGTCTTTATTCCACCTCAGGAAGATGACAATCCTGCATATGCTTGAACATTTTACCTAGCAGACATGGCTCCCTGGAAATAGCATGGTGGTTTTAAAACCAGGAGTGTTTGTCCTTTTTGAATATTACAGAAGTTTGAGGAAACAGTGAATCTGGATGGTAGCCAAACTTCTGTAGGACTCATTTTGTGTCTTTTAAATATGTTTAATGTCTTCATCATTCACATTTTAACAGTAACTCATTTTATTGCCTGAAACCACCTTCATCAAGGAGGATCATTCTAATGGAAAGAATGTTTGTCTGTTGACAGAGAGCCTTGGAAGTGGTGATAGTATGTTCTTTAGAATGGACTCTCCCTTTAAAGAAACAAATCAAATCAGATATTGTGAAGAACGTGGTCTGTCTTTAATTGGTTACCAGTTTCTTATTTTACTATGGGATAGAATGAAAACTGAGAAGATTCTATAATATATGATTCCCAGAATACAGGGTTTATGTCTTACTCAACTGAGAATGCTTGGTTACCTTAAAGTGTGCTTGATGCACAGAGGGCAGGTAATAAATATTTGCTGTTACACTGATCCATTAGTCAAACTACTCAATTTACTCAAATTGTACATGTTGATCATATCTTTATATCCCCTGGGGGAAATACTAAGTTCATAAAAGCCACTGAAACATTATCTTAAATAGAATTACAAGTTTTAAAAGCCATTGAAAAAATTATATTGAATAGAATTCAACCGGTCCAAGCTGGTTGTGTGTAGCTAACATCAATTCTGATTGGTCCATACCCTAATCTCCTGGTCTGTACCCATTTTTTGTTGATCTGTGCTTTTATTCTGATTTGCCTGTGTCTGTAAAATACAGTTGTTCAATATTTGCAATATAATTCTTGGCTTCACCATTTATGTATTTAATATGTAATTTATTCATTTATTTCTCAAAAATTATTAAGTATCTCCTATGTGATATTTTTGGTAATACTAATATTCCTAAATGACAGCCCCCGCTCAAGAGTTACTCACATGGTAATGACTGACTGTGATATTATAGGATGAATGAAGTTCTATCAGCAACAGGTATAAAACATCACGGAAAAAAAACATGATTCATTCTGGTAGGGCTAAGTGGAGGATGGCTTGGTCTTTGAATAATGTGTTGAAGCTTACCCTATCCAATAGATGAAAGTCATATCAGACAAAGGGAAAATTATAAAAACAGTAAGTAGATGTAAACCTGTTTGAGAAACTCCACTTACCAGTGTACCGAGAACACAGAGAAGTTGGAGTGAGATAATTTGGGGTGGTTACATGGTTTTCAGTATCCGTTTGGAAGAAGTTTAGAATTTTCTTTGAAGGCAATGAAGAGACATTGAAAACTTTAGTAGGGGAAACAAATAGATCTATGCATTAGAAAGATAGGTACGGCTGCTTTGTTTGTAATGATATTCAATTCTCCAGAACAAGAAACTAGTGTATGGTAAAATATGAGGCAGAGATGATGAGTACCTTGGCTTATAACAGTGGAGATGGAGAACAGGAAACGGAGCTGCAAGTCTGTCTGGAGAAAACTCTCAGGAATGGTCCATAAACATGAGTGTTGAGAAAGTGGGAGGCCAAGACCAACTGGCAGTTTTCAGTTTGGGGGATTGGATAGATTGCAAAACCATTAATATAGATGAAGAATCTAGGAGATAATTTCTTTTTTGGGGAGGACACAAGGATCAGAAGGTATGAAGACGATGAACTTGATTCTAGATATGTGTTCGAAGTGACATTGATGTGTTGATTTGTGATAAGGCTGTAAATATTTATTAGAAAGAGTATAGATTTTGAGTTTGGAAATTTGTGTTAAAGTTCCTGGTCTATAACTCACTAGTGGTATGATTCTGAATAATTTACTTGATTCTTTCATCTGTAATTTGTGAGTAACAACTGGCATATAACCTTGGGGTGGGATTAAACACAATAAGGGTTATAAAGTATATAATAAATAAATATATAGTACTTAGTATAGTATTAAGAAATTATTGGCCGGGCGGGGTGGCTCACGCCTGTAATCCTAGCACTTTGGGAGGCCAAGGTGGGCAGATCACTTTTAGGAGTTTGAAACCAGCCTGGCCAACATGGTGAAACTCCATCTCTACTAAAAATACAAAAAATTAGCCAGGCGTGGTGGTGGACACCTGTAATCCCAGCTACTTGGGAGACTGAGACAGGAGAATTGCTTGAACCTGGGAGGCAGAGGTTGCAGTGAGCTGAGATCATGCCATTGCACTCCAACCTGGGCAGCAGAACAAGACTCCATCTCAAAAATATATATATATTTTTTCTCTTTTTCTTGATTTTGAGCTTCTTCAACTATAGAATTAGAAATCAGAAAGAGAATTTACTCTTCTCACTTAATCCTGTTATTATAAAGATTAAATAAAACAATCCCTGAACAAGAAAAATGGAGACAAATTTTAGAGATTAAATAAATAATTCAAGTATAGGTCTTTTAAAGGCAAACATGCTTAAAGTATATAGTTACAACAGCAACTAACTTTTATTGCATCTTTATGATTTGACAGACACTATGCTAAGTATTTTATATACATTATCTCCTTCAATACTCACAGCAATCATAGAGAGTAGATACCATTATTATAACAATTTGACAGAAAAAGAAGCTGAGGTTTAAAAGGTTTGATAAGATCAACAGCTCATCAGTGGTGGAGTTGGGATTTGAATTAATGCCTTTTCACTTTAGACACCAGGACCAAAAACTATTTCCTTTATTACATCTGAATATTTAGCTTTCGTTAACCTAGACATTCCTGAAACATAAAAATTCTTTGTGCACACATAGTTAGCGTGGTGAACAAATTCTAACCACCCAATTCAAAGAATTTAAGTTGCTAAAAATGTCTTCAATTTTATTGACACTTTGATCTATCCATTACCTAACTTATATTTTTTAATATTCTATCCCTTTTGACTATTTAATAATCTATCCCTTTTTAGGGGCTACAGTAATCCTTTTGTTAGGTTGATAAATACACCACAACCAAAAAATGTATTGAGCAAGACCTTTGAAATACACATCACAAAGTTTCAGACTCAACCAAGTTTAACTGTCCTCAGTCATTGAAAACAAAGTCTTTGATTTCCTGCAAAACTTCGTTGAATAATGGAGTATAATCAGAATGATCTGAATTTTTAAAGATGGGGATTAATAAAGGACTTGAAAATGTTTTACTGACAAATCTCAGGATGCAAAGATTATATTTTGTGTTCATCCTGTAAATCCCACAAGCAAACTGTTCACTGGGAGGAGAAAACAGCAGCAGCAGCAGCAGCAGCAACAACAACAACAACAACAACAACAACAACAAGGTTTTTCTTGCTATGCTCTGTAATACAAAGTACTGGAGGAGGTTTATAAACGCATCAAAAGTATCAATTAGCCCCATCATAGAGATCTTTGACGTGACTTATATTTACGCAGAACTCTACATTTTAGGAGATTACTATGTAGTAGTTAAACTTTCCTCCTTTTGCCCTTTTGACTTGATGGAAAAAAGAAAGGTCATGTTTGCTGATTCATATATGACTAACCAATAACCTGAAAGAAGATGTTTGGAGTTTGCTTCTTGCAAGCAGGGTTCATTTAATGATATCAGTTGGTGAAGTATACAGATGCATCATTCCAGTGTGTGCAAAATTCTCAGTACAGTACCTGGTGTATAGAAAATGCCCAGCAGGTGTCTGTGACCATTTTCCTTTCTATTATTCTGTATTTACTTCCTGACTGTTTCATGAAATATTATCATTTTATTCAAAGGATAAACAGAGAAAATAAAAGGAGGTAAAATTAAATGAGCAAACTATACAGGCTTTAGCATGTTTGGCCTCAAATTTTGGTAGGGGAAGAGATTAATATAAGGTTTCTGGACCACATAAGGCCTTGGTTGCTACATAATCATTGTTTCCTATTCTTTTTAATATTGCACCCAAAGTTGATTGAGGCTGCCTATCATTTAAAATGAGATAGAAGAACTAGATGTACCATATGACCCAGTCATCCCATTACTGGGTATATACCCAAAGGATTATAAATCATGCTGCTATAAAGACACATGCACACGTATGTTCATTGCGGCACTGTTCACAATAGCA
>NW_012101550.1:317414-319161 GCF_000951045.1 Mandrillus leucophaeus | reverse complement strand
CACAAGTATACATATGTAACAAACCTGCACGTTATGCACATGTACCCTAGAACTTAAAGTATAATAATAATAATAAAAAAAAATGAGATAGAGAGCTACAACTAGGGAATGAATGGCCTGCAATGGAAATTTCTTAATATATACTTATTCGTTCTCTTCTTGCAATCATTTTTTTTTGTTGTTGTTGTTGGGGATCTCACTCTCCAAACCTACTATTGGACTTCGTTTTTTCATATCATTAAAATCTAATGTTATACTCAGGAGCAGGGTAGACTCTTTTCTACGAGATTTGTTCTTTAATGATTCTGTGATGAAACAGACTTCATCAAAAAATATGGTCGGGTGGTAGGAAGTCAAGCACACAGTTTAAGAATAGAGACAGCAGTTTGAGACCAGGCAGAGAAATCTGCAATTTTGAATGGAGGAGGGAAAATGCAACTTGGAGTGAATGGGAAACATCAGGGAGTCAATCAGACTGCACAGGAAATGTCCAGGAAAAGATGCTTGTTCTATCTGCTGGAACTAACTGCCCATGCCATACTGCATGGTGTATTTGCTTAGTGACCTGGCTTTTGTGAGTCTTGCTCAGACTATTGGAATCATGTGGAGGATACTGCAGCAAACATTTAGATCTAGTGATGTGTGGGTATGAGATCATCATCAGTATTAAGTATTTATTAAGTGTGTAGTAAAACTATAGGTTTCGTCATAGAAACTCAATCTCCCTATGGATCTGATTGATGCCTTGTAATTTTTCATTGTTTGAAAATGTGTAACACTGCCTTGTGAGCAGAAGTAGCCCTTCTATGAATTGAAAATGAAAATCCAAAATACCATAAAAAGCTACGATGTGGGGAAGAAAAAAAATCACTTTATCTATAAAAAGATGAGGCTTTGGAGCATTTAGCAGTTTTCTCCTTAAAGAAAAAAGTCCCTTGGATTGAAATAAATTCTACCATTGTCTTCTGGTTTTATTCTAATCCAAGATTAGAAAAAAATAGCTTGTCACAAATTTGCAGTTGCTTAATCTACATAAATTTGCATCAGATTCTTCTATTTATCTTGTCAAACTTATAAAATTGAGTTAGATTCGACTTAATATATATAGATAGCAGGATCTATAGGGAAGAAAATAAATCTTGTGTTTTTTCTCTTTTAAGTGTTTATGTTAATCTGAAATATTTGCAATATATTATCAAGGTTAAAATGTCATTACATAACTGAATGGAACTGTCACATTTTCTTCATATAGATATACTTAATATATTCTATTTCATATAATATATAAATATACATACTTAATACATACAATATATTTATATTTCATACAATATATAAATATTATCATCCAAAAACTTTCAAAGAAGTTTTATATTTCCTTATTTAATCATCCATCATCAGCTATGATTTATCTTTATCACAACGACAACTTGATGCATGAAAAGCTTGGATAACTTTTTATGAGATTTTAAGAGTTATGAGTGGGGCTGTAAATTGACTTATAGAATCTGAGAAGAGAAAGAATGTTCTTGATTAGAAGATTAAATGATTTGACCATCATTTTACAACAGTAATCAGCAGTGGAACTCAAATGTCTTGACTTTCAGTTTTGTGTTTTATCCTCTGTACTGCATTGCCTTCTATGTTTTTTTTTTTTTTTTTTGTTTTTTTTTTGGTAGTTTTTAATTTCCAAAACATTTGGTTTGCATTAATCCTTTCTCATTTTAAAGTACCAGGATGTGGGCCC
>NW_012101550.1:243773-314658 GCF_000951045.1 Mandrillus leucophaeus | reverse complement strand
TGGGTGCGGCACAGCAACATGGCACAAGTATACATATGTAACAAACCTGCACGTTATGCACATGTACCCTAGAACTTAAAGTATAATAATAATAAAAAAAAAAAAAAGAAAAGGAACCAAGTAAGAGGTAATATTTGTTGAAATCTACTTTGTTCCAAGGATCGTGCCTAGAGCATTTTTTATAGTGTCAAATAATTAGGTGGTTAGTAATCAACTCCATGTAAAATGAGGCATTAAAAAAAAAGAAATAAAAAAATAACTTTTTAAGATTCTTTATCTTAGCACTTGATTCTATAAAAAGCATATCACCTTTATGGAGACACTTACCGGCTAGAGTTTATAATTAGAATAAGGAACAAAAAAACCTTATAAGCTATATACAGCATATAATTACTATGATCTTAAATGTATGATTATAAATATTGAAGAAAATAAGCACAAAAAAGAAAACATCTGTATCTGTGAAGTAGAAAATGCCTTTTTTTCATTCAAATTTCTTTGAACACTACAGCAAATATATTTTTAAAACATAGTTAGCAGTGCTTAAGTAATGCTCAAGTAATGCAACAAGGGGAATATACGGACTCTGAAGTGTTCAGTTTCAATTCTTCACTAGTTAGTTGTTCTTAAAAAACAAAACAAAACAAAACAAAAAAACACCTGTTACAGCATCAATACAGACATCAGGAAGAAAGTTATCCACATTACATCCATTAACCCAAAAAGTATTTAATACTGAGAGAGTGACAATAAAAAAAAACTTTAAAAACTAAAACTGAGAAAATCTTCTCCTCTCACTCCCATACCCCATCCAGTTCCAACAAGACAAGAATTTAAAAAGAGCCAATATAGTCTTTAATTAGTTATTTTAGTATCTATGTCCAATATGGCAAACACTGACTGAATAGAGAAAAAGCTTTCCACTTTAATTAGACTTTTCAAAGGAAGGGATAGAGAGAACTGACTGCAAAGCAGAGCTATAAAGAAGACGCTCGTTGAATAGTTAGCAGGAAATCTTTTAATTATTGAAGCTGATAAAGCACTTTGTAAAGCTTCTTTATCTAGTTGAGCCTGAATACTTTTCACTGCATACTTCTTAAGTATAGGTAAAAAGAATTTCAGCTCTATTTTGACCCTGACTATGCGTTTTTAGTAATGATCTAAAGAAAAAATTTGCATTGATCTAGCAACCCTTTCTTTGAATACATTTATAAAGTTCTGTTGTGTATATTAAATTCCTTAGATTTAAGCAATAACTTTTAAATTCATGTTGAAATTGAAAAGAAATTGAGTAGATATAAGGCATGCTAGAATGACTAGAATGACTAATATTAGTGAAGGAGGGGACAGCTAACTTAATATTTAAGTATGCACTTGATTTTAAAAGGTATAACATATGTATACTTTCATTATAAATGTATATATAGCACATATATTTACATACATATTAAATATATTTATACTTACATATATATTGTAAGTAATGACTGTCCATTTTAAATAGATAACATTTGAAAGCTGAATTGAGTATGACTAGAATAAAGTGGATTCCACTATTATAATTATTGTCTTTTTAAAGAGTTAAGTGCTTAATATATTCAGTTGACAATAGTGTTGAAATATTTAATTATGTGCCTATATTCTGAGTAATTTGCTCACAGATTACAGAACAGGCACAGCTGACCTAGAGGAACATTTCTGAACTCTGCCCCTGCTGTGTTTTGGCTCTGCAGTAATAATTCAATTTTAATACATAATTATTTTAGATATATCTAGCAATGCTCAGGATAATTGTTTCCCCCATCTTTTCTATATCTTTTATCCTTAATTCATGCGTGTATGTGCATATGTAAACACAGTTCTGACTGTCCTGCCTACAGGTTTATATACACATATTTACTCTTATATACCCAAGTACAGGCATACTTAAATGGCTCCAGGTATACAGAATTAAATGCAGCACATAAGTGGGCACATATCTAGGAAATAAGAAGGTTGAAAAGATGGCAAAGTATCAATATGATACTGAATGGGCAAAAGCTGGAAGCATTCCCCTTGATAACTGGCACAAGACAAGGATACCCTCTCTCACCACTCCGATTCAACATAGTATTGGAAGTTCTGGCCAGGGCAATTAGGCAAGAGAAAGAAATAAAGATATTCAGATAGGAAGAGAGGAAGTCAAGCTAGGTTTGTTTGAAGATGACATGATTCTATATCTAGAAAACCCCACTGTCTCAGCTCAAAAGCTTCTCCTGCTGATTTACAACTTCAGCAGTCTCAGGATACAAAATCAATGTGCAAAAATCATAAGCATTCCTATATGCTGACAACAGGCAAGTTGAGAGCCAAATCATGAATGAACTCCCATTCACAACTGCCACAAAAAGAATATAATACCTAGGAATACTGCTAACTAGTGAAGTGAAAGATCTCCACAAGGAGAACTACAAACCACTACTCAAAGAAATCAAAACTGATACAAACAAATAGAAAAAATTCCATGCTTATGGATAGGAAGAATCAATATTGTGAAAATGGCCACACTGCCCAAAGCAATTTTTAGATTTGATGTTATTCTCATTAAACTACCATTGACATTCTTCACAGAATTAGAAAAATCTATTTTAAAATTCATATGAAACTATAAAAGAGCTCAAACAGTCAAGACAATCCTAAGCAAAAAGAACAAAGCTGGAGGCATCATGTTACTGGGCTTCAAATTATAGTACAAAGCTACAGTAACCAAAACAGCATGGTACTAGTACAGAACAGACATATAGACCGATGGAACAAAATAGAGAACCCGGAAGTAAGACTGCACACCTACAACCATCTGATCTTCAACAAACCTGACAAAAACAGGCAATGGGGAAAGGATTCCCTATTTAATAAATGGTGCTGGGAGAACTGGCTAACCATAGGCAGAAAATTGCAACTGGACCCCTTCCTTACACCATACACAAAAATCCACTCAAGATGGATTAAAAATTTAAATGTAAAACCCAAAACTATAAAAACTCTAGAAGAAAATCTAGGCAATACCATTCAGGTCATAGGCATGGGAAACGATTTCATGATGAAGACACCTAAAGCAATTGAAACAAAAGCAGAAATTGACAAATGGGATCCAATTAAACTGAAGGGCTTCTGCACAGCAAAAGAAATTATCATCAGAGTGAACAGACAACCTACAGAATGGGAGAAAATTTTTGCAATCTATCCATCAGACAAAGGTCTAATATCCAGAGTCTACAAGGAACTTAAACATATTTACAAGAAAAATACCAACCACTCCGTTAAAAAGTGGGCAAAGGACATGACAGACACTTCTCAAAAGAAGACATGCATGTGGCCAACGATCATATGAAAAAAAGCTCAACATCACTGTTCATTAGAGAAATGCAAATCAAAACCACAATGAGATACCACCTCACACCAGTCAGAATGGCTATTATTAAAAAGTCAAAAAACAACAGATGCTGGTGAGGTTGTGGAGAAAAAGGAACTGTTGGTGGGAGTGTAAATTAGTTCAACCATTGTGGAAGACAGCGTGGCAATTCCTTAAAGACCTAGAGGCAGAAATACCATTTGACCCAGCAATCCCATGGCTGGGTATATACCCAAAGGAATATAAATCATTCTATTATGAAGATACATGCACACATATGTTCGTTGCAGCACTATTCACAATAGCAAAGACATGGAGTCAACCTAAATATCCATGGATGATAGACTGGATAAAGAAAAATGTGGCCCATACAAACCATGGACTACTATGCAGCCATAAAAAGGAATGAGAATCATGTCCTTTGCAGGAACATAAATGGACCTGGAGGACATTATCCTCAGCAAACTAACACAGGAACAGAAAACCAAACAGCACGTGTTCTCACTTATATGTGGCAGCTGAACAATGATAACGTATGGATACATAGAGGGGAACAACACCCACTGGGGCCTATTGGCGGTGGGGGAGGAAAGAGAGCATCAGAAAGAATAGCTAATGGATGCTAGGCTTAATACCTAGGTGATGGGATGATCTATGCAGCAAACCACCATGGAACACGTTTAACTAGGTAACAAACCTGCACATCCTGCACATATACCCGTGAACTTAAAATTAAAAAAATGAAAAGATGGCAGAGTATAAGAAAAAGCATATGAATACCAACATAGATTGAGGATGCAGTATTAACTTATACAAATATATGGATGGAGAAAGTGGAAATATATGAAGAGTTTGGGGAAAGAACCAGTGTGAATTAGTTAAATTGGAGTTTTGAGTGAAAACCTTTGATACTAGTAAATTAGGATATTCACCAGATTTGCCCTTGAGAATTGTAAAGTAAAACAAGTAAAGCTCTTGTTTTAGGGTTTATCTCTCTGTTCTTTTCCTTGATAACCCTATCTAAAAAAGCACCCTTCTTGTTACTCTCTATCCCAATAATCTATTCTATTTTTCTTACCACCTAGCATTACATAATCTTTTTTTTTTTTAAATATACCTTCCTAGAATAATATAAGTGCAATCAGTGCAGGAATTCTGCATGTCTTTTTCACCATTGTATCTACTCCACTTAGAATAATCAATGGGAAATAGTAAGCACTCATTAAATATTTGTCGAATGCGTTAATAAATAAATAAATTTCATATTTAAGATCTCTGTCAAAGTTATGAAGTCTACCTGAACTCCCCATCTATTTTTTTTTAAAAGGCAGAAAATGAACAATCAGAAAACAAACTGTCAGGAAAAGATTTTAGAATGTCAAAAACTGACAGCCCAGAATTCTGGAAACATAGAAGGTACTCTAGGCTAGAGATAAGCAAATGGTTCTAAAATGAACTTATATTATTTACTGAAGAAGAAAAGATTATTGCACACTCTATTCCAACTTTAAAGAAGTAATGCCTTGGGAATCATTAGAAATTCATTGTCTAATATCTAAATTTTTTGAAAAGAATTTTCCAAATTTTAATGTTTAACTCGTTTCAAGAACCTAAGAGGTAAAAACGAAACATAACAAAAAACTCTTGCATTTAGGAAAATGGTTCATATCCAGTTCTATGTAATTGTAGATAAACTGGCCAGGTGGGAGGTATGATGTGAAGTCGCAGATTTCGCATGTCTTACTGACTTGCATACTGAATACCTATTGTATCTCTTATCCCTTTACAAGTTGGAGGGAAGCAGCCAGTTGGGTAAGTGGCAGCCTTTTGGAAACAAATAAAAAACTTATAATAAGAGTTCAAGCAGTAGTGTTTATTCAGTATCACACAAATCATGAAACATTTAAGGTTATTTTCTCCTTGTTAAAAACTTGAGGAATCATAAATCAATGTATTTTCATCTCACACATTATGGAAATAAAATTATTTATGCATCAATTGAATACTTTTGAAGGCATTTATTCTGAATTAGGTACCATGTCAGGACCAAGGTTATAGATTTAAGTGAGAGATAATTTATGTCCTCACGAAATTTATAATTTTGGGGAGAAGAAGGGGTGAGATCAGAAATTAACAAATAATTACATGAAAAATCAATTATTCAAAATTACTTTGATTTTTAAGAGGGAGAATTATAAAACATTATAGCACATATAAAAGTGGGATATAACTCAATGGGAATGGTTAAGACATTCTTTCTGCAAATGATATTTAAGTGGAGATACAATCTGTACATTAAAAATATAACTATGATGATAGCATAATTTGTTATCTACATGGAAGAAAATCCTATAATTGGATTACTATTTAACAGCACCACTAAAAGACAGATTCCAAGTAGATTAAAGATAAAATGTAAAAAACAAACAAAAATAAGAATATTTGAGAAAAATATGTAAGAAGGGGATGGATTTCTTAAATAAGAAAGAAGTACCAACCATTATGAAAAGATTGGCAAATTCAATAAAAATAATAATAAAATGTGAACTTCTCTGAGTGAAAAGATATTGTAAATATGTAAAAAGTTAAGCCACAGATGGTGGAAGATATTTGTAACATATAAAAACAACAAAGGAATCTTATCTCTAATGTTAAAACAAAAACAAAAACAAAAACAACTGTCCGAGCAGAGGCAGAGCAAGACGGTTGAATAGAATCCTCCAGCAATTGTCCCCACCACAGGAACACCAAATGGATCAACTTTCCACACAAGAAAACAGCTTCATAAGATGAAAACATCAGGTGAGCACTTAGAGTATCTGATTTTAACATCACATCAAGGAAAGAGGCACTCAGGAGGGTAGGAAAGACAGTCTTGAATTGCCTACACCACCCCTCCCCCATGCCCCAGCAGCAGCCATGTGGTGCAAAAAGAGAATCTGTGTGCTTGCAGGAGGGAAACAGCACTGATTGTGGGACTTTGCACTGGAACTCAGTGCTACCCTGTCATGGTGGAAAGCAATATGGGGCAGAATTCAGCTGGCGCCCACAGAGGTAACATTTAGACCATCCCTAGCCAGAGGGGAATCATCCATCCCAGTGGTCAGAACTTGAGTTCTATCAAGCCGCACCACCGTGGGCTGAAGTGCTCTGGGGTTCTAAATAAGCTTGAAAGGCAGTCTAAGCCAAAAGAACAGCAATTCCTGGGCAAGGACTTTGTCTTGCAACTTGGATATCAGCTCAATCTCAGTAAAATAAAGCATAAGCAGAGTCTTGAAGTCCCCCTCTTCCAGATCCTAGCTCCCAGACAACCTTTCTAGACATAGCCTGAGCCAGAAGGGAACCCTCTGCCTGTAGAAGGACTCCTGGAAGGATTCATCGCTTGCTGACAAAAAAGCCCTTGGACTTTGAATAAACATCAGCAGTAGCCAGGCGGTACTTGGCACAGGGTTGGGCAATACCCAGTACTGTGCTGGCTTCAGGTCTGACCCAGTGCATTCCCAGGTGGGAAAACCATGAAAATAGACTCCTTCTACCTGACACAAAAGGAAGAAGGAGTATAAAGGACTTTGTCTTGCCACTTGGGCACCATCTCGGACCCAGTAAATTAAAGCACTGAATCCCTGATTCTAGGCCTTAGCTCCTGGACAGCATTTCTACAGCTGCCCTGGGTGAGAAGGGAACCTGCTTCTCTGAAGGGAGAGATTCAGGCCTGGCAAGATTCAACACAAGTTGACTGAAGAGCCCTTGGGCCATAAATAAACATCAGCGGGAGCCAGGCAGTACTCACCATAGGCCTGGGGCAGAGGTGGCCATGGGGGGAGATTCTTTTTGCTTGAGGAAAGGAGAGGGAAGAGTAAAAAGGACTTTGTCTTGCAACTTGGGTATCAGCTCAGCCACAGTAAAATAAAGCACCAAATAGACTCCTAAAGTTCTCAACTCCAGGTCCTGGCTGCCAGACAGCACTTCAAGACCCACCCTGGGCCAGAAAGGAATTTGTTGTCCTGAAGGAAAAGATACAAGCCTGGCTGTACTTACCACCTGTTGACCAAAGAGCCCTTGGGCCTTGAATAAACATTAGCTGTAACCAGGCAATAGTTGTCACAGGCCTTGGGCAAGACCAAGTACTATGCTGGCTTTAGGTCTGGCCCAGAACAGTCCCAGTGGTGGTGGCTACAGCAGTGCTTGTGTCACCCCTCCCTCAACATCAAGCAGCTTAATGTAGAGATACTCCATTTGTTTGGCGAAAAGTAAAGGAAGAGAACAAAAGTCTCTGTCTTGTAATACAAGGAAATCTCCTGGATCTTACCCAAGGCCACCAAGGCAGTACCTCTACCAGGCTGCAAGAGTCACAGCATTACTGGGTTTGGGGTGCCCCCTAATGTATATATGGCTGCATTAACCAAAGATTTAAATCACAACATTCAATTCATTTGAATACCTGGAAAACTTTCCCAGGAAAGAGAGGTACAAACAAGCCCAGACCATGAAGACTACAATAAGTACTTAACTCTTCAATGCCTAAACATTGACAAATATCCACAAGTATCAAACTATCCAGGAAAACATGACCTCACCAAACAGACTAAATAAGGCACCAGTGACCAATGCTGGAGTGACAGAGCTTTTTGACTTTTCAGACAGAAAATTCAAAATAGCTGTTTTAAGGAGGTTCAATGAAATTCAAGATAACAGAGAGAAAAAATTCAGAATTCTATCGGATAAATTTAATAAAGAGATCAAAATAATTAACAAAAATTAAGGAATTCTGGTGCTAAAAAATGCAACTGACACACATGCATCAGTCTCTTCACAGCAGAATTGATCAAGAAGAAAAAAGAATGAATGAACTTCAAGATAGACTATTTAAAAATACAGTCAGAAGAAGTCAAAGTAAAAAGAATGAAGCACACCTGAGAAATACAGAAAATAGCCTTAAAGGGGCAAATCTAAGTTATTGGCCTTAAAGAGGAGACACGGAGTAAGAGTAGGGTAGAAAGTTTATTCAAAGGGACAATAACACAGATCTTTCCAAACCTAAAGGAAGATATCAATATTCAAGTACAAGAAGATTATAGAATATCAAACAGATTTAACCCAAATACTACTACCTCAAGGCATTTAATAATCAAACTCCCAAAGCTCAAGGATAAAGAAAGGATTCTAAAAGCAGCAAGAGAAAAGGAACAAATAACATACAAAGGACCTCCAATACATCTGGTTTCACAGTGGAAACCTTACATGCCAGGAGAGAGTGGCATGACATATTTAAAGTGCTAAGGAAAAAAGCCTTTTATCCTATAGTAGCATATCCCACAAAAATATCCTTCAGACACAAACGAGAAATAAAGACTTCCAGAGAGAAATAAAAGCTGAGGAATTTTGACAGTACCAGACCTGTCCTACAAGAGATGATAAAGGATGTTTTACAATCTGAAAGAAAAGAATGTAAACAAGCAATAATAAATCATCTGAATGTACAAAACTCCCTAGTAATAGTAGGTACACAAACACAGAATATTATAACACTGTGTTTGTGGTGTATGAACTATTTGTATCCTGAGTAGAAAGATGAAAAGATGAATCTGTCCAACATAACAACTACAACAACTTTTCAAGACATAGACAATATGATAAGACACAAATAGAAAGTACCGAAAGTTTAAAAGAAGGGATGAAGTTAAAGTGTAGTTTTTATTAGTTTCTTCTTTTCTTGTTTGTTTTTGCAATCAGTGTTACCATCAGTTTAAAATAATGGGTTGTAAGATGTTATTTGCAAACCTCATGATAACCTTAAATCAAAAACTCTATAACAGATACAGGAAAAATAAAACGCAAGAAATTAAAATATACCATCAAAGAAAAATCATCTCCACAAAAAGAAGACAGGAGAGAAGGCAGGAAGAAGGAAAAAAGGAAGGAAGAAAGGAAGGAAAGAAGGGAAGACCACAAAACAATCTGAAAACAAATAACGAATTGGCAGTAGTAAGTCCTTACTTATCAATAACAACATTGAATATAAGTGGACTAAATTTTCCAATAAAAAAACATAGAGTGGATAAATAGATAAAAAAAATTTAACAATCTCTTGTGTACAAGAAACACACTTCACCTGTAGAGACACATAGACTGCAAATAAAAAGATGGAAAAATATATTCCACGCAGATGGGAATCAGAAAAGATCACAAGTAGCTATATTTATATCAGACAAAATAAATTTCAAGACAAATCCCATAAAAAGAGGTAAAGAAGGTCATTATATAATTATGAAGGGGTTAATTCAGTACCCAACACTGGAGCATCCAGGTAAATAAAGCAAATATTATTAGAGCTAAAGAGAGACATAAACCCTAAATAGAATAATAGCTGGAGACTTCAACAGCCCACTTACAGCACTGGAAAGATTATTCAGATAGAAAATCAACAAAGGAACACTGGACTAGTGTTTCACACTAGTCTGCACTATGACCAAATGGACCTAAGTGATATTCATAGAACATTTCATCCAATGGCTAAAGAATACACATTCTTCTCTTCAGCACATGGTTCATTCATTAGACCATAAGGTAGGCTACAAAACAATTCTTAAAAAATTAAAATAATTGAAATCATATCAAGTATCTTCTTTTACCAGGATAGAATCAAACTAGAAATCAATAAAAAAAGAATTTTGAAAATTATACAAACATATGGAAATTAAACAATATACTCCTGAATGATCAGTGGGGTCAATGAAGACAATAAGAAGGAAATTTAAAAATGTCTTGAAACAAATGAAAATGGAAACAAAACATACCGAAACCTATGGAATATACCAAAAGTAGTACTAAGAGGAAAATTTATAGCAATAAGCACCTAAATCAAAAAAGTAGATAAACTTCAAATAAACAACCTAATGATATACCTTAAAGAATTAGAAAAGAAAGAACAAACCAAACCCAAAGTTAGTAAGAGGAAAGAAATAATAAAGATCAGAGTAAAAACACATGAAATTGAAACAAAAAAATACAAAAGATCAATAAAAGAAAAAGAAAATTTCTTGAAAAGATAAAATCAACAAATATTTAGCCAGACAAACTAAGAAAAAAGAGAGAAGAGCCAAATAAATAAAATCAGAGGTGAAAAAGAAGATGTTGCAACTGATATTGTAGAAATTCAAAAGATCATTAGAGACTACTATGAGCAACTATACGCCAACAAATTGGAAAATCTGGAAAAATGGATAAATTTCTAGATACATATAACCTACCAAGGTTGAAGTAGGGAGAAATTCAAAACCTGAATAGTCAATAACAAATAATTAGTTCAAAGCTGTAATAAAGTCTTCCAGCAAAGAAAAGCCTATAACCTGATGATTTCATAGCTGAATTTTATGAAACACTTAAAGAAAAACTAATACCAACTGTTCTCAAACTACTCCAAAAAATAGAGTAGGAGGGAATACATCCAAACGTATTCTATGAGACTAGTATTACCCTGAAACTAAAACTAGACAACGACATAACAAAAAGGGAAAACTACTGGCCAATATCACTGATGAATGCTGATGCAAAATCCTTAACAATATACCAGCAAACTGAGTTCAACAACACATTAAAAAGATGATTCATCATGACCAAGTGGGATATATCCCGGGGATGCAAGGATGAATCAACACATATAAACCAATCAATGTAATACTGATACCAACAGAACGAAGATACCAACAGAACGAAGGACAAAAACCATATGATATTTCAATTGATGATAAAAAGGCATTTGACCAAATTCAATATTCCTTCATAATAAAACCCCCACAAAACTGAGTATAGAAAGAACATACCTCAGTACAATAAAAGCTCTATATGACAAACCTACAGTTAGTATTATACTGACTGGGAAAAACTGAAAACCTTTCCTCTAAGATCTGTATCAAGGCAAGGATGCCTGCTTTCACCACGATTACTCAACAGAGTACTGGAAGTCCTAGCTAGAGCAATGAGGCAACAGAAATAAATACAAGGCATCTAAATTGCAAAGAAAGAAATCAAATTATCCTTTTTTTTTTTTTGCAGATGATATGGTCTTATATTTGAAAAAACCTAGACTCCACAAAAAAACTATTAGAGGTGATACACACATTTAGTAAAGTTGCAGGATACAAAATCAACATACAAAAATCAGTCGCATTTCTATATGTCAGCAGTGAACAATCTGAAAAAGAAATCAAGAACATAATCCTGTTTACAATAAATACAAATAAGATGCAATACCTAGGAATAAACTTAATCAAAGAAGTGAAAGATCTATAAAACAGTGATGAAGGAAATTGAAGAGGACATAAAAAAATAGTACACAAATAAGGAAATTGAAGAGAATATAAAAAATGGAAAGACATTTCATGCTCATGAATTGGAAGTATCAATATTGTTAAAATGTCAATTCTATCCAAAGCAATCTGCAAATTCCATGCAATTCCTATCAAAATGCCAACAATATTCTTCACAGAAACAGAAAAAACAATGTTAAAATCTATGTGGAACCACAAAAGACCAAGAATAGCCAAAGTCATCTGGAGCAAAATGAACAAAACTAGAGAAATCTCATTAACTGACTTCCAATCATACTACAGAGCTATAGTGATCAAAACAACATGGTACTGGCATAAAAACAGACACATAGACTAATGGTACAGAATAGAGAACCGAGAAATAAATATATACATCCACAGTGAGCTCACTTTCAACACAGGTGCTAAGAACATACATTGAGGAAAGAAGAGTTTCTTCAATAAATGGTGCTGGGAAAACTGGATACCCATATGTAGAAAAATGAAAGTAGACCCCTATATCTGACCATATGCAAAAATCAAATCAAAATAGATTAGAGATTTAAATATAAGACCTCAACTATGAAACTCCTAAAAGAAAACACTGGAAAAATTCTATGACATTGGTCTGCACAAAGATTTCATGAATAATACCCCAAAAGCACAGGCAACCAAAGCAAAAATGAACTAAAGGGATTGCATCAAGTTAAAAAGTTTCTGTACATCAAAGTAAACCATCAACAAAGTGAAGAAATAACCCACAAAATGGGGAAAATATTTGCAGACTATCCATCTGACAAGGGATTAATAACCAGAATATATAGGGAGCTCAAACAACTCTATAGGAAAATATCTATTAATTGGATTTAAACACTGGGCAATACAAAAATTAGCTGGGCATGGTGGTGGGCACCTGTAATCCCACTACTAGGGAGGCTGAGGCAGGGAGAATTGCTTGAACCTGGGAGGTGGAAGTTGCAGTGAGCCGACATCACGCCACTGCACTCTAGCCTGAGCGACACAGCGAGACTCTGTTTTGGAAAGAAGAAAAAAAAGAAAAAAGAAAAAAAGAAACAAAACAACAACGACACAAACAAAACAAAAACTAAGCAAAAGATCTGAATAGACATTTCTCAAAAGAAGACATACAAATGGTAAACAGGTATGTGAAAGGTGCTCAACATCATTGATCATTAGAGAACTGCAAATTAAAACTCCAACGAGATACCATCGCACCCCCAGTTAGGAGACTTTTATGCAAAAGATAGGTAATAACCAATGCTGGTAAGGATGTGGAGCAAAAGGAATCTTTGTACACTGTTAGCAGGAATGTAAATTAGTAAAGCCATTATGGAGAATAGTATAGAGGCTCCTCAAAAACTAAAAATAGAGCTACCATGTGACCCAGCCACCCCACTCCTGAGTAATACCCAAAGGACAGGAAAACAGTATATCAAAAAGATGTCTGCACTCCTATGTGTACTGCAGCACTAGTCACAATAGCGAAGATTTGGAAGCAACCTAAGTGTCCATCAACAGATGAATGGATAAAGAAAATGTGTTAGTTATACACAATAGAGTACTATTTGACCATAAAAAATGAGATCCTGTCATTTGAAACAACGTGGATGGAACTGAAGGTCATTATGTTAGGTGAAAAAAATCTAGGCACAGAAAGAGAAACTTCACATGTTCTCACTTATTAGTGAGAGCTAAAAATGAAAACGATTGAACTCATAGAGATAAAGAGCAGGAGGATAGTTACCAGAGGCTGGGGAGGGTAGTGGTGGGAAGAGGGGAAGTGGGGATAATTAATGAGTTCAAAAATATAGTTAGAAAGAATAAATAAGATCTAGTATTTGCTAGCACAACAGGGTGACTACAGTCAATGATAACTTACTGTATATTAAAAATAACTCAAAGAGTATAATTGGAATGGTTATAATACAAAGAAATAATAACTGCTTGAGGCGATAGATACTTCATTTATCCTGATGTGATTATTATATATTGGATGCCTGTAACAAAACATCTCGTGTACCTTATATATATATTCACCTACTATATAACACCCGAAATTTAATAATGGATCGCTCCTATTCACTAAGAAATAGGAAAGTAACACTTTAGAAAAATGAGTTAAAATATTAGCAAGCAATTTACAATAGGGGAAACCCAAATGAAAAATTAACATGAATACATGCTTGATGTCAGAAAAAAGTTAAAAATTCCAATGAGACAAAATTTCGCCTTCATTTATCTAACACAAGTTAAACAGTGTGATAATATCAAGTAAAAAATGTATGGCTTTTTCCTTCACTCCTTTCAGTTATTTGCTCAAATATCACCTCCTAGTGCAGTTTTCCTTGATCTCTGTATTTAAAGTTGCATCTCCTATTCTAGCACTCTTTATTCCTCTCCTTGCTTCATTTTTCTCCATAGTACTTCTCCCAGTTGAGATATTACATATTTATATTTATTTTCTGTCTACCCACATTAGAAAGCAAACTGCATTTAGGCAGAGTTTTATATACTTGGTTTACTGCTATACATCCCCCTCTAGAACACTGTCACATGAATGTGCAATAAATATTTATTAAATGAACAAATGGATGAGCAGGGGAAACTTCCATAAATTGCTGAGGTAGTATCTATTGATACAAACACTTTGGGAAGCTATTTGCCATTAATGTTGAAGATGTGCCATAAATTCAGTGTTTCCAATTCAGGTATATTCTCTCAGATAAACTCTTGCATACATGCCAAAGGAGATATGTACAGTAATTTTTATTTTAGCATTATGGTAACAGCAAATAGATTTAAGCCATACAAGTACCCATGAATAAAATAATAAGCACATCTTAATGCATTCCTACAATGGAATACAGTGAAGCATTTAAAGTGAATGAACTAGAGCTACCTGTATATACACATGGATAAATTTCAAAAACACAATGTTGAGAGAAAAAGATGAATTGCAGAACTGTGAGCAAATACGATGCCAATTTGCAACCAAACAGATATCCAAAGTGATGATTAATAAGCAAAAAATTATTTGTTTTATAGAAGGACTGAAAGCAGAATGCATTGAAATCTAGACATTCTTTGTGTATGGAATCTATTTACAAAAAGTCAATTTATATATAACAGTTCAGTTATATTGAGAATATAGCTAGGGTTAAAAATTTTTGAAATGTTTGCATTTTCAGTTATTATTTGGAGAACAAGAATCGATTTCATAATAAAAGTCTAATCAAGCATCACCAAACCAACGTGGCACAGAATAACTATTTTCTGGAAATACTGTAATAAAGTTAGTTAATGAATTCCTTTTAAAGTTGCTCACAGCTGGAGGATGTGGAGAAATAGGAACACTTTTACACTGTTGGTGGGATTGTAAACTAGTTCAGCCATTGTGGAAAACAGTATGGCGATTTCTCAAGGATCTAGAACTAGAAATACCATATGATCCAGCCATCCCATTACTGGGTGTATACCCAAAGGATTATAAATCATGCTGCTATAAAGACACATGCACACGTAGGTTTATTGCGGCACTATTCACAATAGCAAAGACTTGGAATCAACCCAAATGTCCATCAGTGACAGACTGGATTAAGAAAATGTGGCACATAAAGACCATGGAATACTATGCAGCCATAAAAAAGGATGAGTTTGTGTCCTTTGTAGGGACATGGATGCAGCTGGAAACCATCATTCTCAGCAAACTATCGCAAGAACAGAAAACCAAACGCCGCATGTTCTCACTCATAGGTGGGAATTGAACAATGAGATCACTCGGACTCGGGAAGGGGAACATCACACACCGGGGCCTATTATGGGGAGGGGGGAAGGGGGTGGGATGGCATTGGGAGTTATATCTGATGTAAATGATGAGTTGATGGTTGCTGACGAGTTGATGAGTGCAGCACACCAACATGGCACAAGTATACATATGTAACAAACCTGCACGTTGTGCACATGTACCCTAGAACTTAAAGTATAAAAATAAAAAAAAAAGAACAGTAACAGAAAAAAAAAATTTCTGGATATAAATAAGACATACTTCCCTGACAATCATTATTTCCTTATTGGAAATTATTTCTCCAGGACTGACTTTATGTGAGTTACTTCAGGACCCCTTCACTAAGTAGTAAGTCTGTATTAAATCGTCTGTCCCTCAGCCTCTAACTACTCTTCATAAGGTCCCATTGCATCCTGTGCTTCTGCTACTCATTGCATTTCTATCAAACTACGTTGTCTGTTTGCAACTCTGCTGGCATTTGTTGTTTGCATTTCCATGCAACTGTCCCATAACATCCTCAAGACCTCAACGGCATGCATCAGTAAATGTTTATTTTTGTCACACAAAAAAATAAATAAATAAAGTTGCTCACAGCTGGAAATATAAGACAAAACTTCATGTCAGACTGTTCATATTCCATTATAATTACTGATTATATTATCCTAAATATGTAGGTTGCTTTTGTAGAATATAAATTAATTAACTGTCTTAAATTTGTAGCATATCTGTATGTTAAAAAAATATATATGTATTTTTAGAGATGGGGTTTTACTATTTTGCTTAGGATAGACTTGAACTCCTGAGCTCAAGCAGTTCTCCCACCTCAGCCTCCCAAGTATCTGGGACTACAAGTACATGCCACCACACCTGCCTTTTATATATTTTTAAAGGACCATCCATTGAGGAGTTGTTATCAGGACTTGTAAACAGAAGAAAGTTAATTTTCTTGAATTTATCAAAATGGTCTGTTTCTTCTGTGTTCAAGATAATGTAAATTGTAATAATCATCATAGAGCTAATTCCCATATTCTTTTTTTCCAAGCTGAGTTATCAAGTATAAAAGTGTTTTCTAAGCATTTGCTCACATTAATCTAGAAAGAAGGCTCCCTAGGATATACTAATTTTTAGAAGAGAAATTAGCCAGAAATAATCAGCTTAGAAAATTTTGGTAATTGTTTTTATAGCATGTGTTCTATAGAATTTACTAATTTGTTTTTCTCAGACACAACTGATTTTGAAGTTTTCAAGGAAGTCAGATTTCAAATCTCCTCTAGATAGCACTGGAAGCGTTAGCTCTAAACTCGTTCCAACTTTTTTAGAAATAAAGTTCTTGATCTGAAATCATTCCTTTTCCAATTTTCCTGTAAGATGGAAGTGGACAAGTCATGTGATATGATTGCTCAATATAGGAAGGAATAAAACATATTTAATACCAATCAAATTACTTTTTATTTTTTATTCCTCTTAGCATGCATGGGCTGAACAAAGCTTCCTTCACTGGGGGATAAGTCTGTATCTAAATGTCAAAAACTATAACTCTCTGTGAAGCTTGCTTATTAAGAATTTGCTATGGTTCATTTTACAATGACACCTTCATATTCAGTGGTGTCAGCATTTGTAGGAGCAATCTAGGATCAATTTATCTTGGCATTAAAAGGAGAAAAAAAGGCAAAAGAAAGAATTGGTAGCTTCACAAGAGCATATGGGATTGTTCAAACATAAAACAGATTCATTATGGCACACATGTGCAATCCCCTTCCAAACTACCCTTCCTACCCCCATCTCAAGCAGCAGGGACCACTGCATTGTCAGGACAGCCACCGATAGCCCATAGGAATACAAAACAGCCTTAATGCCTCATTTGCTTAAGCAGCAAGACTATTTTATATCCTTAGATGATGTGCTGAATCCTCAGATAAAATTGCCTTAGGAGACAGCTTGTAGTGAGAAAAATAAGAGAGGAACAGTTTCAGAAATATTTTCTTTCTAGAGTTACCTCATTTTAGAAGTATAATCAAACCTCTGTAAAGACATCGTTAATATACCCTGAAAAATGAGTGATGAAGTGTGGAATGAGCTACTCTTTGCAACTCTAGCTGCGGCATTCACAAATTATAATAGCTATCTCTCTTATTTAGAAGTTCTCTAAGATGATTTAAAAAGTGACAATTAATTGAGTCAATCGACATCTTCAAGAGTGAATCCTTCACAGTGAGAATGAAGCAGCCCAAGAGATTATTAATGAAAGTTATTTAAAATTTCATACAGGGTTAGGACAGGTTTTATTTATATATAGCAATGAAACCATGAATAAGATGGTTTATATGTAGAAATGTCTCCACTTGACTGTCTAGGAAAGTTCAGGAAAAACCTGCTCTGTATTAGAGTCATTTGTAATGTCAGTCCACTTAGAAGGAGATTTGAAAGCATCCAAATGTAAAGTGAGACAAAGGGAATTTTAAGAGCACAGACCTTAAACTATCTCTGGATAATTTTTTTAAAATAGCATATTTGATCCTGTTGATTTTTTAGGGACTTGCTGCTGTAAAAACCTCTGGCCTCCACTGTGCCATAAATTTCTGCCTGACACATTTAGTCTAGTTGAATGAGAACCTACGTCTCAGAAGTCATTGAATTTCAGTTGGTTAGAAGTCTAGTTTAGAGCAAATACATCACACTTCAAAATAAATTCCCAGCTTATGTTAATCATTTTGGAGTTCCAGTTCACAAGGTTTTATAACATCAAAACAGATAAAGTTTGAATATCATTGAATATTTTAAACATTGTATCATAACATAGCCAATTTTAAAGAGAAAAATCTGAATAAAAATAAAAGCCCTCTTTAGTTCTTTAACTTTTCCTATTTCAGGACTCTCCCTTTCACACTCAGGGTTCCACTTTTGGATTCATAATCTCACACAACTCAAGACAGAACTATAAAAGGCTTTTGGTTTAGAAAAACCCGGGTTTTAATTCCAGTTTCTTCAATTAGCTAGCTATGTGACCTTTGGACAAACTACTTGGCTATTTTGAACCTCAGATTCTCTATTTGCAGAATATAGATATTAGTATCTTATGGAAGTGTTCTGAGGAAAGTACATCCAGCATAGTTCTTGCATAACAAATGCTCAGCACCTGTATCCTTTCTACACTTTTTAATTTCTACAATTAAGCCTAATTGTGTCTTATCTGTTCAATTGTCTTTATTTCACCAAATTTGCTGAACTCATTCCAAATGCTTTAACTACTTCTTCTTTCACCTAAACTTGCCTTTTAAAAAATTGATAATTCTGTTCACAATTTCTTAAATACTTTTTGCAATAACTATTTCTTCATTGGTGCTACAATAGAAATAAGTAACAATTATAACTGCAACAGATGTTGAGGAGGTGTAAGAGTTGAAGCTATTATTTATAGGATGGGCACCCTACTTAGCACTTTACCTACTTTCTCATGTAATTTTCATAACAGCCATTGAAAACAGAAACTGACATGGTCACCAAATTGCAAATTAGGGAATTAAGCCTAAGGAAGATCGAGGAATTATCCCAAGGCCACTTAATTTAAGTGGAAAAACTGGGGCTTAAACCCAGGCTTGCCTATATAAAAATATTTGCTTTTAACCTATCATATCATACTACTTCTGTTAAACAGGATTCTTTTAGTGGAGAGTTATTAAGTGTGATCCTTAAATAATGTGGTGAAGAATACTTTTGAAGTTAAATGGACTAACACAAATTTACACAGAAAATGTAAAAATAAAATATTCAAAACTTATTCCTAATACAATTGATATTTATTATAATTTAACATTACATTTTATAATGCCAGCCTATTATTAATTAATCTTTAAGCATAATTTTTCTTTATCAAGAAGCCTATTTTAGAACATAAAAGACAAAGTGCTTTTCCCCTTAATGAAACCTCAGTTCAAGTTATGACCTCAGTTACTACATTCTACTCTCACGAACAGAAATAGAAACCACATTTACTTTTACATATTACTTTTCATGTACTTATAAAAAGAACATAACATATATCAGAGTCTTTTCTGTTTTTCTCAGATGCTGTGGATAAATATGGTTTATTAAACCCTGCAGAGACAAGCTGTTGTGTTTGTTGATCTGTTAAATGTTGTTATACATCTGTTAAACTTGTACATGCTTGTTAGTTACATGTACTAATTTAGTGTATTGATAGGTTGTCAGTAAAAATATCTGATTTAACAGAATAAAACAGACATACATTTGGAATTCACAGTGATTTCTATAATATTTTGAAGGAAGAGAAAAAATGATCCAAATGATAGCTTATAAAAGTGTTTGACAAAGTTGAAAAGTGAACCTGAAAACATTTGACTAATTACTCTTATCAGCATATGTACAAGAGAGTTATAATTAAGAGTTTTGAAAATGCGGTTACCAAAAATATCCTGTAAACTTTTATAGTAAGCATAGATCAAATATAAGCAGAACTCAGTAATTTAAAAAATGGAAAATAGAAGAAAGAATGGTGTTACAATTTTTCCTTTTTTAAGAAAATTGACAAAATTGTATCATGTACAACGTATTGCTTTGAAATATATATACACTGTGGAATGACTAAATTGAGCCAGTTAACATATGCATTATCTCACATATCTTTTCTGTGGTGAGAATATTTCAAATCTATTCTCTTAGCAATTTTAAAGAATATAATATATTATTATTAACTATAGTCACCTTTTTATAAAATAGATCTCCTGAACTTATTCCACTTATCTAATTGAAATTTTGAAATTTTGTATCCTTTGACCAACATCTTTCCCCTTCCCGTGTCTTTCATTTTGAAATAAGAAAGTGACTAATATTCGGTAGCATCAGGCACTGCATCTTCTTCTGGACAGTAAATTAAAATATGGATGATAACTGATTTTTGGCATGGAACAAATCCACCTCGGCTTCTAACAAAAGTAATTATATACAAAATGAACGAAATAGAACAAATTCCTGAAGTCTCAAGTGAATGTGACTGTCATCTGCTATGTCTGCCTTTTGGAACTAGATAACAACCTGAGTTCTTAAACTTGATGTGTAGCCCACAAACTCTCTGTCACTTGTTCACTTGGAATGATAAGCCAATCAACTTCAACCACAATGTGTGAAGGATTCTAAGAGCCCACAAACTAGTCTACTTCTTTTCAGAAAAGAATTATTTCCCATTACTTATGGAAATAATTATTTACTTCAATTCAGCTGTGAAATAAAAATATTAAAAGCACTTGTGTTGTTTCATTAAAATAGTCACATTAAAATCCTTGTCTCTAAATTCTATAAACCCAGTGTTTATCAAATATCCAAATTTGAATTGCCTAATATTTGTAAAACAATTGAATAATCTTAAGATACATGTCTTCATTTTTACAATAATTTTAGTATTTTTTGCATAATAGCATGTTTCAGGAAAATAACATACAGTGGGTTAATGCATTATGACATCAGTTTTTCCTTCAAAAATCCATTGTTGAATATCTATAATGTGCAACAAATTGCATATTTGCATGGTCTCTGTAGAAGCCTGTAAAGGTATATTAACACACGTAAAATACTACAATTCTGGGTCTGATATATGCTGTAATACAAGCAAAAATTTGGGATTATAGAGGAGGGAGCAATTAAAAGGGCAGGAATAGCTCAAACTGATATTTGAGCAGGATGTTGGAAGTTACTGAGAATTGTGACAGTGGTTATGGCAGAGTATTGCACATCTAGTTTCAAATTTGATGTGAAAAGTGGACCTGAAATTTGGCAATTATTTGAGAGTTTTCGCTAACGCTTTAAAACAATTTCAAAGATTTTAGTTTCTTTCATTTTTCTATGTGAATGTCAACTCAGTTTTGTTCATTGTTGTAAACACCAAGGGAGGAGAAGTCTTAAGAAATATCAAACTCTATAGCAATGTCATATAGCCTGAGTGCTGGAAAGAGTATTGAGTGAGATAATTAGGAGGTCATTCTTATTTTCGCAGAGAGAAGTTTTAAAAGTGTTAAAATGAGCAGGTGATTATTGTCAGTGGAAGAAAATGAACACAAAGTGAGGAAATGCTGACAGCTGATGTGGAAGCAGACAGTCTGAGAAAGAGGCCAAGCTAAATAAAGGGAAGAAATCAAGAAGGTCAAGTTTGAAGATGACAAAGATCAGCCAGCTGAGGCAAAGAATGGATGATGTAGAAGGGTGGAACATGGTCAGTGTATAGATCTTAGGTTACACTTCATGAGCTGGGAAAAAACATGTGGAATATGTTGCCTTTAGAAATAGAATTTCATAAGCTTTAATATGGAATGATTATGGTTATTGACTTATATAAGAAATCCACCTTAAAAGGTGTGCAAATATGTTCTTTGTGAAGTTATAGTGTGGTTTTACCAAGGAATATCAGTATTTTGTTTGGCTCGGCATGTTTGTTAAAACAGATATGCGTATATCCATTTTATAAAGTTTTGCAAATTACAGAGCATTTCCAAATATATTATCTCATTAAGTGGCCACATAGCCAATAAGAGGAAGATAGCATTGTCTTCTTACATTTAAGAAGTTGAGTGGCTTAGAGAGGCTAAGTGACTTGTAGAAGCCACATGACTAAGAAAATGGCATGGTGGACACTGTTCTAGTCCCATACTCTTTGGCTGTCTCCTAATCAACTGGTTTGATTCCTTTCTCTAGTAACTATCTGTTGAAGGGCTAATATACACACATAGAGAAAATAGAGCCAAACAATGACAATGTGTTGGTGATTTTTCAGCACCATCTAACACAGGCATAATCCTGACCATAGAGCATGGCAGGAGATGGGTGTACCAAGCTATCCTAATTCACTAATGGTATTCATTATTGTTCATTTCCTTTTGATGATTCCTCTGGTAATTACTAAAGCAAACTTGCAGTAATTATGTATATAGAAGAAATGTGCACTGACAAAAAGACATAGGCATTCTAGTCTCTTGGTTCTACACATCTCAACATAAATTACTCTTCTTACAATTTGATTTAATGCATTTCGATTGTGCCATTATAGTCCAGTCCTACAATAAATGAGCATTAGGTAAATTCTGGATGAATTCAAAAAATATACGAAGTTGAGGCTAAAAGCCTTATCTATGAAAAATACGACAAGGTCTTTTCAGCCTCCAGTGACCTTCCATAGCGCTCAGTCAGTTACCAATTTTTTTTTTTTTTTTTTTGAGACTGAGTCTGGCTGTGTAGCCCAGGCTGGAGTGCAGTGAAGCGATCTTGGCTCACTGCAACCTCCGCTTCCCGGGTTCAAGCAATTCTCCTGCCTCAGCCTTCCAAGTAGCTGGGACTACAGGTGCCCACCACCATGCCTGGCTAATTTTCATATTTTAGCAGAGACGGGGTTTCACTGTGTTGCGCAAGCTGTTCTGGAACTCCTGAGCTCAGGCAATCCGCCCACCTCGGCCTCCCAATGTGCTAGGATTACAGGCGTGAGCCACCGCCCGGGTCACCATTTTGAACATTTCTTTGATACAAATACATGGAGTTTAAGATCTTCAGGGTGAGCATTTCCGGGTAATTATAAATTCACAATACTGTCATGTGTGTGTGAGTGCCTGAGGTCAAATGAAAAGCAAGTTCATCAAATATGATAAGTGAAGTAACTCTGAAGATAGTTAAATGGGTCATCAACATTGATGCCCTGTAAGAAAATGGATGGGGAAAAAGAAAAATTTTTATTCCATAATACAACCATGAACTTTAGAATATGGAGGAATGTTTGCAAAGTGATAAGGACTGGGAGGTGTGACAAGATGTTTGTATTTAAAAATCATGGGTTTCAAAAATTGTTAAAACAAAAGTGATAAGTCAATGCACTGGAGACATCTGTGGTAGAGGATTGAAACTGCATCCTATGTGGATCGCAAGACCCAGAGGCTTATACATGAGAGTACGCCAAAGGAAGAGGTGTCATGCATAGCAAATAAGCTGTAAATCAACATGAGGATGTGGAAGACCTACTGAATGGAAAGAGTAAAACTAAATGAGACCTTGATAACAACAAAGTAGTAGGTTCTGGGGGCTTCGCGGAAGTCACAGTGAGGAGGTTGGTGAGGTATACGGCCAGGCAATAGAGCAGAGTTAAGTGGGGAGGAGCCATAGCAGTGTTTGGGAGAGCAGGATCACAGAAATGAAAGTGCAATTGAGACGGAGGACCATGGGCTGAATATGAAGAGGAGAAACGTGTAGTGATTATTGAGTTCAAACCACAGGTCTTATAAACGGTTTCTTCCCTATCTGATATTTAAATTTTAGCCCTATTCTTTTCCGTCATGGTACAAACTCTCCTACCTTTTGACTAAAATCCTTCCAGTGCTTCATGTGTCTCTCTTAGGGCATATCCAGCCTTGATTTACAGTTCTTTGCTCTTTGTTTTCCAATCACATTTCTTGTCTTGATTTATATTTCTTGGATCCTCTGGGACTCATTCTCTCTTAAAGTCTGATTTATAGTAGTTTTCTACTCAACATACTTATTTAAGAAGTTTTGCTCTATAGAAAAGAATTATTTCCATAATATATATTTTTTTCAGATTTTTATGGTCCCAAATTACTGGTGCTGTGCTGGTTTTATTGTGTTCTCATACAATGAAATTACTGTGGTCCTCGACTAATGGCAAAAATTAAATCTCTTAGTTTGTTTCATAGAACAATACAATATTAATAGTATTTTACCACAGCAATTCAATTTTTTAGGGTGAAATTTTAGGTACAGAAAAGTTATATGCTACCACTCAAACGTGTTCAGAACAGTAACATCAAAAATGTATATTTTCTCCCCAAAATTACTTAGACTAACTTCTCATATTTCTGCTATATAAAATGTAGTCTTTTCTGATGTCAAACACACTTCAAATAGAAAGCAACACAGCTTAGTAATTTTATAAAACAACTACCCTCAGGGGGTATCTAGTTTTCATGTCATAATTCAACTAATTTTCATTTCAGTCAAACAGATGTATATTTGTGTTTTCAGATTCCAGTATTAAGAGGTTCTAGTAGGGTGAAGCAGATGTCAAAGTTGTCAAACAAATGTTCATTGCACTTCACCCAGATAATACTGTGACTTATACAGTTTCTAAATGCAACACTCGTCTTGACCTTGTGAGTTATTACCCTTTGCTTCTGGAAGCTAATAAATAAACTGATTAAAAATGTTACACATGTTCAAATTTTTACTTTTATAATTTCTTGTTAATGCAAAATCAACCTTTAGCAAATAGATAAAAGAAGTATTAAAATTCAAGGCTAGATGGATTTATTTTTTGAAATATAGTAAAACATAGCAGATCTTAATTCAGCTGGCAATCACTAACAAGCTATCTGATTTATAATAGCTCTCCCTACATGAACAGCATCTTTTCACCATATTTACACCGCACTAAGTAATGATACTTGTAGACAATCATAAAAATCAATGAATGAGCTAATGAGAGCATTCCAACTTATAATCTGCATGAGAAAACACAGTTAAACTATGGTGTAGTGAACGAGGACAATCTACAAAAACTGTAAGTAGTTACCAAAAAATAACATGTTCATTCCTTCAGTCAATGAAGAAAACTTTATAAACATGTATAAAGTGTACGTCCTTGCTGTGCTAGATACAGAAGAAATCAAGAACTTTAAATGTAGTAGGAGAGGAGAGAGAGAATCTGTCTTATCTTAGAATATGTCATTACATTACATAGGATTAAAAATAGAAATTACTTACACAATGGCTTAAATGATATGAGGCTAAGTATACATAATTCCAAATACCTGGATAGAAACTGAAAATTTTGAAACAAATATAAAAATATTACTTAATGTTAAATAAAATGACTAATGCTAAGAACTTCAAATAATAACTAAAATTTATGGAGTTCTTTCTTTGTAGAAGATACATTCTTGGTGTTTTACATGTGCTAAATTCATTTAATCTTCATCATACTCCCATGAGGGAGTTTGTTGGGCTTTTCCAGGCATATCCCCACCTCAGTACTCTTGCACTTGCTGTTCGCTCTGCCTGGAAAGCTCTTACCTCATATCCATGTGGCTGGCTTCCTCACTTTCTTCAGGTTATTATTCAAATGGCTTATCAGTAAGGCCTTCCTTGCTAAACGCTATTCTAAATTTGCAACCCCCCCAATTTTTATCTCACTTTCTTGAACATTTTTCTCCTTAGCACCTATCACTTTTTAATATGTGCTATATTTTACTTATTTGCCTTTTCACTGCTTCCCTCCTCCCCATTTGAATACATGTTCTATGTAGGTAAGAATTGCTGTCACTTTTTTTACTTTTTTGACTTCTTGACGTCCATGATTCCTAGAACAATACTGGACATATGTAAAGGTGTTCAATGAGTATTTGTTAAATGAATGAATACGGTTAGGACTATTATAATCACACATACATACACACATACTGTTTACATGTTAATGAAAAACTTTATATTTAAATATACTTATATTTGAAATCAATATATAAAATTATATGTCAGATCTCAGAGAATGAAAATGAGAAAATATCTATATATATGTAAATTCTTATGTGCAGATGGAAATAAAATAGTCTGTAGTATGTGAGCATAGCTATCTAATTCAGGTAATAGATATTATAATTCATTTTCTATTTCAAAAATGTGAAATAGCACACATCTTTCTTGTCCTCAGCATGATAAAAATAGCTACCATTTATTAAGCATCAATTAAGTTACAGGGCTAAAAGTCATTGCAGTTGTTTTCCTCTTCTATTTTATAAATGAAAAATACTAAAACTAAGCAAAGTTAAATAACCTCTACTAACTTTTAGGCCACAAAGCTAATAAGCAGCAAAGTTGAGATTTGAACTCAGGTCTGCCCATAACAAAACCCTGGACACTTTTCACTATACCTCGGTACTCTCCTTGGTTTTATACCTAAAATACAACCAACTATTTGAACGTTTTGTGCTGGTTTTAAACTCCTGTGCCCAGACCTATTGACTGCATTAAAGCAAAAATAACACATCCATAAAACGCTTTGAATAATCTGATAATTATCTTTCAAGAAAATAGGAAACCAACCTAATTATTTCATGCTCTGAATACAATTTGTTCTAATCAATCTATCATTTGAAACAACCAAAGATCATCATTAAGTTTATTTCAGAATTTTAATTAAATTAACTATGGAAATAGATATTTTGTAACAAATTAAAGATGACATCTATTTGTATTTCACATTTTAAATCAATAAAATATCCTGATATTAAAAGCGACTGCACTGTTTTTTATAAAAAGATTTTCAAATGCTTATTAAAAGCCAAACAGACTAAATGCATATATAATATTTTATAAGCATACATTGTTATATTTTAATGATATTAAAATGAAAGGCTTATTTTGTATATATTACAAGTGTTATAATACATATAAAATAAGCTATTATGTATAATATATATAAAATAAGTTATTACATATATAAAGCTATATAATATAAAAAACGTTATATTATAACATAAAAACATTATAACATAAAAAATGTTATAACATAAAGATGTTATAACATGAAAATGTTATAACATAAAGATGTTATAACATGAAAATGTTATAACAAAAACGTTATAACATAAAAATGTTATAACACAAAAAATGTTAAATTATAACATAAAAAACATATTATAACATAAAAACGTTATATTATAGCAAAAAATTTAGTATAACAAAAATGTTATACTATAATATAGCACAAAATGTTATAATATTAAAAAGTTATAATATATATAAAATAACACTATATATAACATATAACATATAAAATAACATATTATAACATAATATGTATAAAATAAGCCTTTCATTTCATTATATTGGAATGATTGTGTAGTTCAAAGTTCAAAGTCGCACTACTCATTCCAATACAATGTACTATGTATATATACATTATATTGAAATGATTATCTAGTTCAACTTTCTCAGTGGAAGAAAATACTGAAAAGGGGTAAGGGAATGTATTTAGAATTGAATTGTGGTGAGCCAAGCTCATTTAAATTTGTGATGAGAATATTTCTTTCTGGTACTATTTTCCTCAAGAACATACTCATGACAGCTCATTAGGAAAGCAATTTGCCAGTTTTTATCAAAAGGCTTCAAAATGTTCAGACCCTCTGATTTAGTAATACATTTTTGGGGATTTATACCAAGACCATAATCTGAAATTTAGGAAGAATTTTAGACACAAATGTGTTCACCGCAGTGTTATTTTAAATTATTTAAATTACAAAAATAATGAATGCTCCTTAAATAACACAGAAGTACATGCAGTAGAAAGTGACAGTGCTTCTTCTCAGAAGCCCCTTCCTCCACACCTGCCTCGGAAGTTATCTTATTGTGCGTTTCTTTACAGCCTAGCATTTGTTTGAAGAAAGCATATTTTATATACATGCACCCCCACAAGATTGTTTCACACTTATAGGATCTTGTGATAGATCAATTATTTTTATCGAAGCCAAAAGAAGAATGTTTACGTAAAGTTTGGTATTGCTACTGTGCAAATTGTATACAGATTTTAAAAGATTTGCAAAGAACTTAAATAAGTTAATCCTATAGCATTAAGAGAAAAGGAAGATATAAAATTATACATGAAATTATAGTTATGTATACACACCTATTCATACACACTCCAGAATAAAATAAATTCAAATGTTATTAGTTATCTTTGGGTGATAGGATATTAGATGATTGTTTTTGTCTTTCTGACTTTTCTGTACTTTCCAAATTTGTAGTAGTAAATGTAATGTTTAGCTAGATTTTTGGAGGATGTTTTCTTTATCCAGAATCAGAAATTCCAAATTTGAATATTTTAAATGAAATCCAAGTGTTCTGCTTTGAAGATTACATTATTAATCATTTAAAATATCTTAGTTCGAAGAGAAAAATCAGACTACTCTTCACTGACGTAATGATGCCAAAAGACTATGTTTTCTTCACGTGGGTAAAGTGCCCTTTTTGTTACCGTTGACTACAAATGCTTGAGTCTCAGTATTTACAGAGGATAATTTTTTTTTTTTTTTTTTTTTGAGGTTCTTTCGGGATGGAGCAAAGAGAAAATGCTAAACTAACGAGTTTGACTCAGGCATTCTCAAGGTCGGTTCATTGATGGGTGGAGTCACTCATTAATTCAGTTCAAGGAAGTCTGAACTGGAGCAATTAGAGGCTTATCTTTGTTATGCAAATTTATTTGTTAATGATTTATTTATTCAAAACTATTTATTAAGTAATTATGATTGCTGGGGACTTTGGCACAACTGAATTATTTCTCAGAAGTTCAACATATTGAGTTAATAATTCAACATCTTGACACCCTGAGTAAAAGAAGTGAAATGCTTTGTTTCTACGAGAGTGGGAGAGATGCTGTATTAGTTTGTTAGGACTGCCATAACAAAGTACCACAGACTGGGTGGCTTAAACCACAGAAATCAACTTTCTTACAGTTTTGGAGGCTAGAAGACTGAGATCAAAGTGTCAGCAGGGTTGGTTTCTCCCGAAACCTCTCTCCTTCCTTGGTGGATGGTCACCTCCTCCCCACTGGCTTCATATCATCTTCTCTCTGCGTGTGTTTGTGCCCTGATTTCATCTTCATATAAGGACAACAGTCATCTTGTTTAAAGGTCATCCAATGGACCTCATTTTTCACTTAATTACCTCTTTAAAAACCCCATGTTTAAACACAGTCATATTCTGAAGTACTAAGGCTCAGGACTTCAATATATGAGTTTTGTAGGGACACAATTTTGCCTGTAACAAGTAATGAGAACATAGAAGTCAGATGATCTGAGTTAGTGTTACAAACTTGGTCATTTATTCTAACTTGCTATAAGATCATGAGTGAGTTATTTAGCTTTAGTTCCCATCTGTGTAAATGGACAGTATAATGTTATTGTGATGGTTAAATATGATCCTTCCATTCTTCATTCTGTCTTTTGACAAGTACTTATCAGAGGACCACTCTTTTCCAGGCATTATGCTAGACATCCATAGATGCAAATATTTTCTACTTGCCTTTCATCCTTAAAGGAAGAAATATAATGGCTTTGTATATAGAGGTATAATTACAAAGCATAGAAATAAAACTTTTAATCACACAGATCTGGGTTGAAATCCAGATATTGTGAATTATTACTCATGCTTTTGGGCAATTATCCAACCTCTCAAAAATGGTTTCACCTTTCAAAGTATGAGGACAAAATACTCTACCTTTCAAGGTTATTATAAAGATCCAGTTACATAACATATATAAATGCCTTTTAGATAGCAAGAATATAGCATTATTAATTAATTCTAGCAAGCATCAAGTAGCATCAAGAGGCTAGAACAGGAACAAGTAGAAGAAAATGTTCAGGTGTACAGGTGCTGAACACCTGAAGATGAGTGCCTCATCTTTCTCTCAGATTTGGGGTTTTACACTGTAACTTCAGAGAGAAGGAAAAAAAAAACTACTGGTTTTCTAGTAGCCATGTTTTTATTTTCTGAGACAACAATTTCATAATCAAACTTCTGAGACTGCCTCTATCCCGTCATTCTCAGCTGTTGACCTCACTTTATACTCCATTGATAAACAGATGTGAACTACTTTATCTTCCTGCCATCCAACCCAGTTGTACCTGCATAAGTGGCTCTTCTTCCCTCCTTTTATAATGGAGAAAGTGCCAGTCCTCCCATCAAGGGACAATTCCTCATGTCATACTGAAGGACTTTTCGCCTTGGCTGATTATTTTTCTCCTATATCAGTCTTTGCCTCTCTACTAGATCATTTCCATTAGAATTCATACATAATATACTTTTATAATTATACATACATATATACTTTTATAATCTTAAAACTCAGCTTTGATTCCAGTTCCCCTTTCAATTACCACCCCATTTCTTTATTCCTTTATAACAGAAATACTTGAAAAAGCTATCTGTACTTATTAGTTCCATTTTCTCTTCTACAATTCTCTTAAACTCATTTTAATCAGACTAATTGGATTTTTATCCTCACTATTTTTATCCTCACTATTCTCCCCAAACTTCTCTCCTCATTATGGATCCAGTGGCCAATTCTAAATCTTACTTGTTAAATCAATCCTTCCTTGAATTTCTTTCTTCAAGTGCCTTCTGGGTGCTATACCACTGTTTTCCTTCTGCTTCCCTGGCTGTTCCTTCTTGGTGTTCTTTGTTTGTACTGCCTTTTGATCTCACCTCTTAACATGTGAATGCCTTAAAGCTCAGCCTTCCGTCTCCTTCTCTTCTGCTGACAACTCCTGCATTTATATTTCCAGTCAGGACCTCTCCCCAGAACTCCAGGCTTATAAAATAAACTGGCTAAGATCTCCCACTGAGATGTCCAATAGGCATTTCAAACTTAATATGCCCCAAACTGAACTACCAATCATTTCCCTTCCACCCCCATTGCAACCAAGGATTTCTGCAATTTTCAATATCTACTGATAGCACTCCATCTTTCCGGTGCAAAGGCCAAACATTTGAGAGACATCCTTTATTTTTTCTCTTATTTTATAAACCTCTCTCTCAGATCCCACTTCCAACCTATCAGCTATCAATTTTCAAATTATGTCCAGACTCTGAATACTTCTCACTGTCGCCACTGGTAACACTCATGTCCAAGATAACAACATCTATCATCTCGATTTCCATAATAGCCTCCTAATTGTTCTCCCAGCTTCTATCTTTCCCACTGTCAGTCTGTTTTCAGAGCAGCAGCCAGATCAGATCTCTTCTGTGCTCAAAATGCTACAGTAGCTTCCATTTCACTCAAGTAAAACCAGTATCCTTATTGTGGCCTGCAGAGTTTCATGTCTGGCCCATAATTGCCACTCTCACCTCATCCTCTACTTCTTTTCTTCCTTGGCCTCTACTCAAAATGTACTGGCTTTTTTTACTATTTCTTCAGCAACTAGGTGTTCTCCCACCTCACTAGGTGAGCTCTCTGTCTGGAACACTCTTCTCCCAGATAGCTCCAAGGCTCATCCCTATACTTTCTTCGTTTTCAGTCATATGCCACTTTATGAAAAAAGCCTGTCCTAACCATCCTTTTTAAAATTGCAAACATCCCACCCCACTCCACAACTCTCTACCTTCTATTTTTTATGGGACTTACTAACTTTTAATGTTATATAATTTACCACTGAAATGCAAGTTCCATGAACTTGAGGATTTTTTTTTTAATTTGTTTGTTTACTTCTATATCTTAAGCCTGTAAGCAATATCTGGCACATAGTAGCTGATGAACATTTGCTGAGGGAAGAGTTGGAATGCAGAGGTAGGAGAATGAAAGCAGTAAGACTGGTAAAGAAGCTAGTGGTGATGGGACCTGAAAAAGAGCCATGCAGATCAAGAGAAGGAGGTATGTATGAGATGCTGATAAGAGCTCATGAGCAGAGTTTCGGGATTCACTGGATGGTACAGAGTGGAAGTTGGGGGTGGGAGAGAATGGTGAATGTGACTCAAAGGCATCTGCTAGATAATTGGGTGGATGGTGATAAGATGAATTCGGTGAATTAAGAAAGAGAATACGAGATGTAGAGAAAGTTTTGGCAATGGAGAGACAGAGAGTTCATTTTTAGATAGTGTCTATTAGAAATAAGGTGAAATAGCTGAGAATAATAATAATAGAATAATAACTGCATCTGCAACAGCAGCAGGAGCAGTAGTAGTGGTAGTACTAATGGTAAGAACTAGCATTTATTGAACACTAACTTATGTAAAACACTGTATCTCACATCCTCTCTCCCCTGTGTTTTGGACAAAAGGAGACTGAGAACACAGAAATTAAGAACAATTTGTTCAAAGTGATTTGACTTCTCTGAATAGAATTTGTATACAAAATGTAATGAATGGAAATAGTTAAAGGCAGAGTCAAAAATAGAAACCCAAGTAGTTTGGTTCTGGAGTCTGCTCCCTTAACAGATGGATATAAGTGTCTAAAACTTGGTAGAGAAAAGTTGGTGGGAAGCAGAGAATTGGAAGTGCCTAATATATAGGTGATAATCTAAATCCATGAAGGGAGATGAGATTATCCAGGCAGAGTTTGGGCTGCTAATATCACCATTGCTACTAACTACTGGTGTCATCTATAGGTCAGACATTAAACTATGATGGTGAACAAGATAGATCTGATCTCTACTCCTATGGAAATTATCAAGAGTTAACAATAGTAACACTTGTTTAAGTTGTGACATTAAAACAAGAGGAGATCTACTGTGGGGAAATTCAGAGAGCTGGCGATGAACCTGGCTCAGTTCACAACCTCTTTGAGGATGTGACATCTGAGCTAGAAGGGAAGAGACAGGTAAGAGCAGATGATTTTGATAAGACGAGTCCCAAGATCAAAGAACAAAGCAGCTAGTGAAAGCAAGGGAGTACAAATCGGTAGGTTTTAAGATTGTCCTCGGAACAGGGATACAAAGCATTCATTCACTACTTGGTACACACACCAGTACTCAACAATTTCTATCTTTTCTTCTTTACATAATAAAGTGTGTGAGTGAGACTGGATTATTTGGGCAGAGTCCTTATAGTCATAAGCCAGGGGAGGCATTTTGCTTTTTTTCCTTTTTATCAAGCCATAAACTGTTATTTGTTACTCTGTTTGCAAATAGCCTGGACTAATATGGAAGATACACAGATTTGCCATTTTCAGCAATGGTTATTTACCCCTTGAACAAGAGAGCCTTTTACCACCTCTACTCACCTATTTCATATTATGTCCTACAGATTTGAAATCTATTTCTAAATATGTTACAATAAACAGTTTTGCTTGACCAAACGTTAATCATGGTCCTGAATCTTCACCCAGTCCCACTGGTGTACTTCATGTAAAACCCAATTTTGGCAAGAACTCTGCTAAGTCAGTTTAGCAAGAACCCTCCCCCTATACAACAGATACTGTATTCCTCATCCTCTACCACCCCCCAGGTGGTATCTGATCACCCTGGCCTGTTTGTGGCAAGAATCCTGTGAGGTTGGTTGAGTCAGCATTCCCTGTACCTCCAAGGTTTCTTAGTCATTTTCCATCCATTGAGCCCCACTCTGCTTCTTGGCTATAAATGCCTGCTTGCCCACCCGTCAATGAACTGGCCTTGAGAACACCTGAGTCAAACTCATTAATTTAGCATTCTCTTTGTTTCACCCCAAAAGAAACTCAAAACAAAATTATCTCATAGAAATACTGAGACTCAAGCGTTTGTAATCAATGGTAAGAAAAAGAATGCTTTTCCAACATGAAGAAAACATAGTCCTTCGGCATCGATACATTATGTCAGTTAAGCCTATTCTGATTTTTCTCTTCAAACTACAACCTTTTAAGTGATTAATAATGTAATTTTCAAAAGCGGAACACAGGGATTTTATTTAAAATACTGAAATTCAGAATTTCTGATTCTGGATAAAGAAAACATCCTCCAAAACTCTAGCTAAACATTACATCTACGACTACAAATTTGGAAAATACAGAAAAGTCAGAAAGACAAAAACAATCATCTAATATCCTATCACCCAAAGATAACTAATAGCATTTGAATTTATTTTATTCTGGAGTGTGTATGAATAGGTGTGTATACATAACTATAATTTCATGTATAATTTTATATCTTCCTTTTCTCTTAATGCTATAGGATAAATAAGCCATAGAATTTCAATTGAAAATAGCTTTACCTTATGTCTGTCCTCTACTGCAAAATCCCATTGCAGTGGTCCCTATACCTCTTACAATGGTCCTGAATAAAGTCTTCCTTATCATGCTTTAAAAAGTGTCATTGAATAATTTTTATTTTAACAGTTAATACACCACAATTGTGTTGGTTTTATAATATTATGGGACAGTCCTGTGTGTTGTAATCTCCTGAAACACAGAGAGATTGTGGATAGCTTATACTTTTAAATAAAATAAATGATTTCCCCATACAAAAATTCATAAGTACAAAAATGTGTGTCTTAGCATATTTTATGAAGATAACTGTAAAAAAACACTATTATTTATAAATCATAAAACATTGGAGTGCTAATTGCCAAATTTCAGTAGTTAGGAAAACGGCAGTAATGCTGTCAATTGTTTAGACAAAGAAAATAAAAATTTTATCCTAAAATAACTCCTCACTTTACCACTCAGAATCTCTTAAGCAAATACCAGAACACCAATTTCAAGAAAGAACCGAGGCCGGGCGCGGTGGCTCAAGCCTGTAATCCCAGCACTTTGGGAGGCTGAGATGGGCGGATCATGAGGTCAGGAGATGGAGACCATCCTGGCTAACACAGTGAAACCCCGTCTCTACTAAAAAATACCAAAAAACTAGCTGGGCGTGGTGGCGGGAGCCTGTAGTTCCAGCTACTCAGGAGGCTGAGGCAGGAGAATGGCGTGAACCCGGGAGGCGGAGCTTGCAATGAGCCGAGATCCAGCCACTGCACTCCAGCCTGGGCGACAGAGCGAGACTCCGTCTCAAAAAAAAAAAAAAAAGAAAGAAAGAACCGAGATCACATGCATTATAGAAAGCAGAATATAGGAATATTTTGGCTAAGTCTGTCTTCCTAGGCTCATAGGATCATGTTTTAAAGCTTGCTTTTCTTATCTTAAGGTGAATTCCAGTCAAAGACTAAAACTGCCATTTAACCTTGCATCTGCTGTGTTGTATTTAAAGAAACTAAGCCTCAATTATTCTGATTAAAATTCAGTGCATTATTATTCCAGAACACGGACTCTTGTGATGTAACTTGAGATCTGAGCAGGGTTAGAGTATAGTTTAGAAGCAGGCCTATGGGTGGAAATGGTGGAAAATTCAAATGCCAAGGAGAAGCCAAGGAAGAAAGGCTATGCTGATGAGAATGGCAGTTAGAGAGGGGTTTTTTTTTCCCCCCAAAGGTAACATCTTAAAAAGGTTAGAAATGTATGACCTTAAAAATGTTAGCAATTTAAATTATTTATTTATTTTTTTTGACATGGGTCTTAAAAGGGGAACATCACACACCGGGGCCTATCATGGGGAGGGGGGAGGGGGGAGGGATTGCATTGGGAGTTATACCTGATGTAAAAATGTTAGCAATTTAAATTTTCACTATTAATGGGAAAGATATGTTGAGTCATATTTCCCTCAGTTTTTAACCTAGGGTTTTTTTCTTCTGAAACAGATACTGGTGTTTTATTTTCAAAGTACAAAGCTAAACTTCAGTTATCATTGTATTGTGTTACACAATACCACAATTTATAACCATAACAAGGCGGTGGAGGTTACAGCCATTCATGTGTGAGCAGAAGCCATGGAAAATGTGTAAAGCCAGATTGCCATGTCTTTGTCATTCAAATTTCAATGCCATCAATAAAGTCACAGGACTTTCTTCTTTATGCACATAAAATTATCTAAGCTACGCTACTCTATCTTCTTCTTATGTAGGACGCTCTAGAATTTTTAGAAAGATCATTGCTTTGGAGCCTAATTTGGTTCTTGAAGCTAATAAATTTTTTCACATTTCCATTTAGCATACGTTTAAGAATTTTAAATCTTTCCACAATAATTTACCCAACACATTTCTCGACATTAAATGGATGATGAACATAGAAGATTAGTTTGTTCAAAGTTATAGGTCTTCAAGAACCATTTTCATGCCACAAGAGTGAAAGTTCCATTGGTCTATTTAATGGTTCTAGCATTAGTGGCAATCAATACTGATGAACTGTTTTGTGCAACATACTGAACACTTTATTTTGAAATATGGCAACTCTTCCAGGGTGTATTCACATTCTGCTTACCTCAAACTACTCTTGAATTTCAAAATACTGTCCTATCCGAGGCTATTAAGTGCTAATAAACATTAACATTATTCAGTTGAAGGAAGCTATCTTTCAGTGATGCGTGAAAAGTGTTTCCAACCTCTGCTTAGGAAATGCTTTGGAGTGGAAAGTATAAGCCATTATTATTCCTTATACTATAATGCTTTTACTTTGCAATTTAACCTTCAAAAAATAACATATATATTCTATCATCAAAAATAAAACAGAAGCTTAGTAAGTAAATAAGGCATAATATAAAGTTAGAGAAACAGGCCATTTTCCCCTTTCTCTCCTAAATCTTTCACTACTCTTAAGAGATAGTAGAGCAAAGTGGTTAGATGTGTGAGCTCTGGATCCACTGTCAATCTTGCCTGCAGTACCTTGACTCATTTAGTGTGTGACCTCAGGTAAGTTACTGAACTTCTCTTAATTTACTTTCCATAATGGTACTTATTTCAGAGAATGGCTGTGAAAATATATAAAATCTTACATGATAAACACTTAGAAGAGTGTTTAATACACAGTAGGTGTTTAATAAATCTTAGCTATCAATATAATTACAAGAGTCAGATACCTTTTCTTATTAAACACTTATAGAAAATGCACTATCAAAGTATCAGGTACTTTTAACTACTCACAAATTACTATTATGTTATAAAGGATTTTATGCGATAGTCTATCTATTAAAAAAACTTAGATAATGTGGATATAATTTTAGTTATTTAAGTCAAAGTCTTTGGCAAGTTACTCCAGACTTCATTTCTCTTCATTTCTTTATCTAACCAATTTATTACCTTTGAGACGTAAGGAAGAAACGTGCGTGCACACACACACACACACATATGCAATACGTGACAGGTTCACGTTATTTGTGAGATGTTTTAAAGAGCTGACAAATTAGTCACAAATTTACTTGACTTTGTTAGTTATATTTTACATATTTAGGACCCTTTTTTTATTGGTCGTAATTGGCTTATAATCAAGACTTAACCAAAGAATATCTTTGACAAGTCTTATGTGAAATAATAAACATACTGATAAATTGATATAAATATATCCCCCCCCCCTTCCATCCATTTACTTATCTACCTGTATTTCTGGAACACATTTTTTGAGAATCTTTGGGGAGGAAAAAAAGCTTTAATTATATAGGAGATATACTTAACCTACAGTTGAAAAAAAAAAAAAAAAGAAAAGAATGGGGAGGAAAAGATTGGGGAAATGAGCAGGGGCAGGTGATAGAGATCAAAAGTTGTTTTAAGACATGTTATATTTGAAGTATGCATCTGACATTTAAGTGTAGATAATATAGTAGCAGTCAGACCTGCAAGTCTGGAGCTTAGGAAAAAGTGAGGTTAGAAACAGAAGTATTAGTGGGAAGTCATCAGCATATAGACGATCTTTAGACTAAATGACATCAACCAGAAAAGACAGCTATAAATAGATTCTAGAAGACTGGACTTAAATCAAGAATAAAATGATAACTAGCATCTCAAAAAAAAAAAAAAAAAGAAAAATCAAACAAATTTCAAACGCATTTTTTAATGTACACTTTTTAGATGTTCTGTTGGCAATAAAGAAAATATATTATCTCTTAAAGGATTACTGAGATATTATTTGGATTTTTTCTTAAAATAATTAAATTTCTTATGTAAGAAAAGTTAACAGGGAAGTGACCTCTTGCGTCTTATGATATTTAAAGAAATACAGAAAAAATGCCCTGTTATGCCTCAAAAGGTCAAATGTGATCAGACACTCTGTTTATTATTCATAATGGGAGAGTTAAGATTTAAATCAAAACGGAATGAAATGTTAATGAGTGCTTATACATTCACACTGATCATTGATTACAGAAGGAGTGTTTGAAGTCTGAAACACCATTATTTTTATTTATTTTAAAGAAAACAGATTAATTCTAGAGACTGTACAGCATTGTACTGGACAGCTATACATTAAAATACAGCACTCAAACATGGACTGGCACTTCAATATAATTAACTGAAAATGAACTTGAATACTTATAGTAGTGATGGATTTTTAACTAGAATGATGATCTTATCTCACGCTCACGAGTATTAGTGGACAGGAACCTGGAGCACAGGGCAGGCCCACCAGAAGTGCCCAGAGTTAAGATAGATAAAATTAGTTTTGACTTTATACTTCAGCGTATAACACCTAGCAGCGAAGACAGGATGTAGCCAGAGGGCACTTGCAAACTGTCTGAAAGATAGAGCCAAAGTCAAAACAGAAGAAGCCATATCTGTCACGAGTCAAAGGAGCAATTTGGGGGTCAAGAAAAGAAGATAAAGCCAAAAGTCATGAGTCTGAAAACAAACAAAAGCAGGGTTGAAGAAGGAGGTGAAGGAGAAAAGAGGGAGCTAGAGAGGGCGGGGTCACTAGTTGGTGCTCTGAGAGGAACATACTACCCAGAGAGTTTGAAAATCAATGTAACTAACCAAGCAAATGTGAAGTATGATCACACATCAAGTTTGATTTATGGTGCGCGTCGTAAGTTTTGTTAACTGTCACTCCTTGAAGGCATTTGAGTTTGCAACCCCTGGGGATAGTGCTTAAAAAAGGATTGGAATGTCTAAGGTTATTTTCAATCGAAAGTAAATGGCTTGTTTCGTGTGTCTCTGGCTCTTGTTTAAAGGACAACTTAGGGATTAGGATAGTGAAAGATCTGTCTATATTCGTTGGAATCATTTGGAATGGTTCAATTGTCAATACATGATGAATAAAAGAAAAATAATGTCTTGTGAAAAAAAGTGATTGTAAGATGTCTGTGTTACATTTCTTAACATGTAAGATTGCCATGATGCAAAAATGAGAAAATAGATATAAAAGGAAAATATTGGAAGAAAAAGACCCTGTACAAATGTAGGTTATGGCAATAATTTTTTTTGCATTATTTTGCATTGAGGTGGGATGATATTTAAAGTTTTGGTACAATCTTTTAGATCAAAGATGAAAAATTAAAATAATTTTTTTAAAACCTAAAATGTTTACAGTAGATTTTTCCACTTTCTTTAGATGCTTGTAATACATAAAGTGTTTCCTGATTTAGGGAAGCACTGAATAATAAAAATGGTAGTCTCAATTTTTATGAAGAAGCTGATTACCTGACTTACCTGCTCTGTTTAATCTCTACTGTAATAACCTAGGTAATTAATCTAAGTAGGTGGATGTTGCTGCTATTTGCCCAGCTGCCAACTGTACAAATGCCAATGTGTAGTGTACTTCAGTCTCTTCTCATTTCTCATCAGGGCTGAAAGTAATTTAAATTGGTTCTTCTGCTGAGAAATAGTATTCTATGCTATTTAAAGATATTACACAAAATCATTACAGAGATTCAATATAAAATGATTTCGAGTATTAAGCTTAAACTATGTAATCTCCTTATTATCCTTTTACATTCAACTTTTTTAAAGGGCTTATCTTTGGATACCAAAGGAAAAAAAGAGATTATAATGTTTTTATTTTCTAAACTGATGTGAGAAGAGGTTTGTGCCCATCAGGCAACACTGTCCTGGTATAAAAGATAGGATATCTACAAATTGGTTAGATGGCTGTGGTGTAAGCAAAAACACAGCAGGTGGTGTAAGCATGAAGAAATGGTTGGGATTTTGCTCACACAAAAGTATATTTTCCTCTCTAGGGTAAAATATTTAACAACAATTAGTCCTAAAATTAGAAAAAAAATTGTGGGAATAAATTATAATTGCACAGAATGATCAATGATGGCAAGTGTGAAACAGTTAATATTTATGTAGCACAGGTTGAAAGTACAAATGGAAACCAGCATGCCACATTTCTAAATATTTAAGTTATAAATCAAACTATCAAATGTTAAAGTAAAATACATTTTTGAATTGTAGCTGCATGACATCCTTTTCTTTCCACTTTTAGCTCTTTCCTGCCCCATGGGGGTTCTTGCCCCCATGCACGTGACATGCTGTACTTGTCCACACTCCATCTACACCCCCACAAACAGCTATCCCTTGGCCACCCTTGGACGTATGGAGCTACATCTGTGGTGGGGGTTTCCCCACCACATTGGAGAATGTAGTGGGGACAAGTGATCCATAGGCCCAGAAAATGGGGTCAGGGCAGTTTGAGGAGGGAATTATGGGGTCTGGACACTTGGGGAATGATCTAGAAGAGGGGCACAGGCTCCTGCTGGATCTGTCCCCTTGACTCTACAAACTCCTCAATTGGTAGTGAGGGGAGCAGCAAAAAGAAGGTCAGAAAGGGGACTCAAAAGAGCAGAATGCAGAACAGGTGTCTTCGTTGCTTGTGTTTAAGAACGCTCTGGTTTATTATATTTTTTATTTTATCATTATTATTTTTTTGAGACAGAGTCTTGCTCTGTCGCCCAGGCTGGAGTGCAGTGGTGGGATGTTGGCTCACTGCAACCTCTGCCTCCTGGGTTCAGGCAATTCTCCTGCCTCAGCCTCCAAGTAGCTGGGACTTCAGGCATGTGCCACCATGCCCAGCTAATTTTTTTGTGTGTGTTTTTGGTAGAGACGGGGTGTCAGCATGTTGGTCAGGCCAGTCTCGAACTCCTGACCTCAAATGATCCACCCACCTCAGGCTCCCAAAGTTTTGGGACTACAGGTGTGAGCCACCGCGCTCAGCCTGGTTCATTTTAATAAGCGACTCTCTCTCTCTCTCTCTCTCTCTCTCTCTCTATATATATATATATATATATAATGTTGTTCTACTTACATTTAACTTTCATGTCTCTAATCTCATTGAATTTTGACAAACGTCCCTATGAGGTAGATAGAAATCATCACCACAATTTCATAGATGGGGAAACTGAGTCATACAGGGGCTAACTGATGTACCAAGGCCTCACAATTAGTATAAAGCAGTGGCAGAGCTCACACCCAGGTACACTCAGTGTGGGATCCCTTCCATTGTACCTGGGCAGGGGCTGATCAAGTTTGCAGTAGGCTTCTATTCCAGACGGCCAATGCAGTGCTCATGTCCAAAGATTTTCGAATGCTCAAAATGGGGAAACAACCCTTTTGGGTAACACTTACTTAACTTTCTCAGGCTGAAATGATTAAGGGAAATCCCTCCATATACACCAAGGGCCTAGATCTAAAGTTTGCCTCAAACCCTTCTCTTTAGTGCACAGTATTTTAGAACGTCACTCTGCTCAGAGTACTGTCTGCCACAGCGAAACATGATGAGGCACTCTGAACCTGGTTCTATCAGACCCTTTTCCAGTAGTCTTAGGACAGTTTCAAATTTGGGATGTATTAAAATAGAAGGTCAGTTTCAGATTTGGGATGTATTGCTTAGTTACTTTGATTCCCCCTCCCCACATTTCTATGGCAAAAGTAGAAACGAATCCAAACTAACTATTCCTGTCTTATTGATCCATCTCAGAACCTAATACTGATATACCCTATGTACACATATAGAATGTTTGATCATAAAGCAAACACACACTAGGCTGCCTTCATCAAAACCTGGTCTTCCTGAAAGAATCTATTCTTGCTCATTTGTTTACAGTGTTTGCTCTTCTGGCATGATCCCACTGGATAGACTCAGTGATTTTCAAATGTATTAGTAGTGGGTTCTTTTTAAAAATAAATCTATGTGGAAAACAAGCATGTCACTAATAAAGACAACTAGATTTGTTTTGGAAGAAATAAGGGGCTGAAATGCCTAGGCTACTTGCCTAGAACTCGAAGTAGTCAGTCTTCCCTTTACCTCTAGGGGCAGATACTGATGCACCCTGGAACCCCTCTAAACATTGTGGGAAAGTATCAATGTAGTCCATTTATTCAGTAGGCAAGTAATTCAACCTTGAGACATTCAAAGTTTTGTTTTGATAAATGATTGATGTAGGTATATCTAAATCTAGGCTTATAAATCCAAGTTAAAAGTCAAGATCTTGTATGAGATGTGACTAGGCTTTGGTGATGATTTCTATTTGGTCATGGTTGCTATTCTCTTTATCAGTATATTAGAAAAAAATATATTTTTTGCTGCTTTCTCTTGGTTCTTTGTTATTGGATAGGAAGCAATTATCGTAATTTCCCAAGACATTATTATCCTAATCTATCCTAAATTATCCTAAATATCCCAAGAGATATAAATTTATTGCAGGATTTCAGTTTTCTTAAGTTTAGCTTACTGCACCTTGAGTTTCAGGGTTCATAGAAATGATCTTTGACATGAACAGATACTAATGAAAAGATGTAAAAAACCATATCATCACTGGTTCCAGTAAACAGTTGCTCTAAACTGTACCTATTGCAAAGAAAGAATCCTTTAAGATATAACTGCTGTAAAAGTGAAAAATCAACATTTTTGCCATACTTTACTAGTTTCTATGTGTAGACTTTATATGCCCGTACACATACAGGATCCCTAGTGTCACATTTTGCCACTAATTTATCCTGGGATGTTCATCAAGAAGTTACACTGTTAGAAATTAGGTATTTCAAGAGTATAGCATTGGAATTTTAAAACAGCCACAACAGCTGATTAGCAAGTGGTGCTTTGAAAAATGTCCAGGTCCAGACCATCTTCAAATTTTGTAGTAGTGATTTTTCTTGTATCCATGTGTGAGAGAGGAGGTGCAGCGTGGGTTGGAGCCCAGTGAGAGGAATGTAGAGTAGAAAGAAAAATTTTAAGGACTGATTTTTTCAAACTGTACATATATACTATCTGGAGGAACTGATGTGCAGTTCCCCCATCCATCTCTTTGAAAATTGCTACATGAAATAAAAGATACGTGTTTGGAGTGTGTTATGTGAATATTATGCAAGGGAATGGGGTGACATATACAAAGTCTAATCTTGAGGTTAAATTGAAATTCAGGTCGTTCAAAGACTGAATATATTACAGTGAGTTTCATTATGTTTTCACTTTACTGACATCAGTGTAGTTAACTTCAGTATATCACTAAATTTTTTTTTCAAAACATGTAGGAATTTCAGCAGGGTTCCAAAATAAGTCTGGTGGCATATCATTTTAAATGATAATGATAATAATAATAAAATGGCTAACATATATTTTTGTGCTGTGCATTATGCTAAGAATGCTATTTCAAATATGAAAAGGCAACACATATGTTTGCCACCAGAAATTTCATGTAGGTTGATTATTTAATGGCTAGGGACATATTTTCTATGCATGATTATAAGGTACAGACATGCAATTCCATCATAAACACAAATTGTCTCATATAGAAAGTATATTCAGAAACATGACCCCACATTAACTCTGAGGCTTTCTATATGTCTAATACTATTTTTGAATTATTTTCTCACTAGAAAATACTGATAGTGGAAAGGTAGTGTCAATAAAACATGATGCACTATAATAAAATGCAATCTCATATTACAAATTCTCATAGTAAATGTATCAACATTTCACTCATGAGATATCACTTACTGAGCGTGCCAAACTATTTTGTACCTGCTATAAAACGTAACATTAGCAAAATAAAACCCCAAATGGTCAAAACTGATGCCACAAAGTAAACATCCAAAGCTCATAACTGGGATAGTATCTTTAGTCTAACTGTGAGTAATTTGTTCTTATTTTAGACAAATTTTTACAAAATATTTGTTACATTTTATAACATATATCTTTCTCCATAGGAAATTCACTCGTATGCACCTTTAAGATCTACTTCAAAATTCTCTGCTTTAAATTCTTCCTTTATCCACTGATGCTGAGTCCTTTCAATCCTGTCCTGGCCCATCCTACGTTGTCAAAATCCAGGAACACAAGCCACATTTTCCAGAGAATGAAATCCTAATAATTGCAATTAGCACACACAAATTGTAATTACTTGTCTATATCTCTACTTCTTTCTCACCTGACAACTCTTTGAAGGTTAAGACCATGTTTTATTTATCTCTGAATCCCTAGCATTTAGTACAGTGAGTAATACATTGTATAACCTCAATGCATATTTGCTGAAATAAATTGCATTTGAAATAGCATATTACAGATGGAGATGTTGAAAGGGGAGATGGCAATAGCAATTACAAGAAGTAAGGGCAAACAGTCTGAATGCAAAAAAAAAAAAAAAAAAAGAGAGAAACAAAAACTATGAAAATCAGATAACAGAATTTAAAATTCATTTAATGTAGGAGAAAAAAATTATGTACATTTCAGTAATCCCTCATGGTATTATAGTATTAAAGCACACTAAAATAATGATTTTTCATAGTGATCATTTGGGATTAAAACACTCTATTTATAAAGACAGAGAAATGTGTAATGCTTGAGTGGAAAGCTTTAGGTATATGAAAAATTATAAAAATTATCTGACAGTAACAGAAAACTAAAACATTACTAAGCTATTGTTAGTCATAGTTAATGCATAACAAGTTATTGTGTCTCAGGTTTGTATAAAGATAAGGAGAAAAATGCTAGTCTTTTAATCACTCAAAGTTTACAGAAACATCTTAAGTATAATAAAGGTGAAAAACATTACATTTGATAATACTGAAAAGAAATACTAGTTCCATAATATACTACTTCCTTTAAATTTTTTATTGAGAAATATTTGGAGTCCATCTTGAGGCACTATGCTTATCCTACACTGTATTATGTTTAATCTTGCTTCACATGGCAAATTTGAACAAAAGAATAAATCATTATGTGGCTTAATAAATCCAGTTCCTTGATCTCATCTTTTTCACAGGATAAAAGCTATTATAATATTTATATGGGAATGTTACTTTATAAATCTTATGGCTAAAATATTAATCAGTATGTCCACCTAAACTCTGGTAAAGAGTGCTACTTTCATTTTCAGCAAATGGAAGTAACAGTGATATATTTTTAGCATCTTGGTGACAGACAGGATGGTTTATCCTGGGACTCTTGACAACTGAAACCACTGCTCTCCATGAAACCCATCTGCAGACTTCGCTTTTGATCATTTAAGCCCATAAATGACACCTCATGGTAGAATTATGCTTCTTTAAAGGCAGTAAAGATAAGTCTTCTCCATAGGTGGTATCTCCTGGTTATCACTAAGGCCATGAAGAGCACAGATTTTTGGGAAAAAAAAAAAAAAAAAAAAGAGACAGAGAGAGAGAGAGAATCTAACAGATATATTGGGTACCTGGATGTATTTGGTTAGGGGTTCTTCTACCTAGTAGTTATGCAATGCTAGTCTGTCTTTGTCCTTTAAAATCACCCCATTTAAGCACACTGTTTCTTTCAAAAAGCCTTCCCTTTTGTTTGCCAGTCTAGTATAGATCCTCTTTTCTGTTCTCAAAAATCCATGCACACCTTGACTTAACTCTAACTGTGATATACTGAATTGTCTTATTTATTTCTCTTTTCAATCAGTTGGAATATGCTAAGTGGAGACAAAAGCCAATTTATTTGTCTTTTTATCTCTAGATCCTAGTAAAGAAATCATCAAATAGGTTTTCAATAGATGTTTGTACAATTAATAATTACTGACTGATAAACAAAAAGTTTCTATTTCATTACAAATAAAATTAGAGCATCTGATACCAACCTGAAATTTGACAATCATTTGAAGGAGTGTTGCAATGTTTAAAAAGAATTTTATACAGATTTTGTTTTTTTCCTTCTTTCTTACATTAATGTTGTAGGTTCATTTTCTAAAGTAGTTGTGTCTTTCTTAAGGAAGATTCCAGGAACTGCTGTTATGAATTCATCCTAATTATCTGAGAAGCTACTTAGCCTTATTTTTTTCATTATCATATTCATGTAAGATCCAAGGAATTCTCAAATGAGGATATAAGTGACTGAAAGCTTAGGTCAACAATAACAGAAAAATCGTATCAACACCAAGATTCACTTAAAGTGTCTTAACTTTCTCTATACCCTCTTACTGTCCACTGAACCTACATTCTAGCTGCCACCATGTAATTAATTCAACAGTGTTTACTGAGTGACTTCACAGGGAGGGCACGGTTCCAGGTGCTTATAATAATTATTGTACTCTTCACATCGCCCAGATCTAACATAATGACACGCCAAACCCCATCTTCCTCTGAAACTCTTTAGATGCTTAAACACCTCACTGAAAAATATCACTACCATAACATTTGTCATATAGAATATTAATTATTTACTTGCCAGTTTTTTCTTTCATTTTGTGAGTTCCTCTAGGGAAGGGATTATGCATTCGCTGCATTCTCAAGACCAAATTCAATAAAAGGTGCTTATATATAATATATAAGGTGCTCAAATTTGTTGAATTAATAAAATTGTGTTTAGCACCATAAAACTAGCATGGACTGTTATGCCAGAACAGTGCTGACAATGAAGACATAGCAGATAAAAACTAAAAGATGATATTTTTCAAAGAAGCATATTATTTCAAAAGACATTTACTGACCATCTATTACATTCAAGACATTTTGGGAAATAAAACCTAAACCAGTTATTGTACTTTCCCTTCAGGGGCTTATGGTCAGTTGAGGATATGCATGTAAGTGCTCTTCTACTCAATCCATTCTGATGAGAAAAGTGGTGATGAATAAATGCAGAACGAAGTGACTTCCAGGAAGATGTAGTATTAGAACCAAATTGTGAATGCTGAGTAAGGTTTCATATGGGTGAGGGAAAGAGGTATTTCAGGAAGGAAGTATAAATAGTAAGACACACAGTGACATGTACATTCAGGGTTTTTCTGTTCAGGAACATGGAATGTACCTCAAACAAAGGGTGTTAGGTAGAACAAATGTAACCATCATGGTAAATGAAGCTGGAAATTTAAGAGGAGAGAGTTCTAAGAAGATAGAGAAAATTTGGTATATCCAAGTAACTTAATGAATGTCAACTTACAGCATTTACAGCAATCAAAACTGACTTTTAAAGTACATCATCAGCACCTAACTCAGGTGCGAAGTGTACAAATAAAATAGCAGATTTTGAGGTGATGGAGCATACTGGAAGTGAAGCAGTCTTGACTTATGTGTGAACCAGATTGTAAAGAAAGTGGAAGATACATGTATGTGAAAGACCCATCTTACAATGAGCTGAAGGGTGTCACTTTCAACAAGTAGGCAGGATGAATGAAGTAAAAACACCACCCCACACAAAACAAAATTTATTTAACAGTAAACAAGAGTTTAAGGAAGGAGAGTATGAATTAGTAATTTTGGGGAACAACAAGAGACAAATACATCAGAATAATATCTTGATGACTTGACGATCTAAGGGACTGTATAAATTACAAAGGAGTAAAGCCAAGAGTGCATTTATTGCTTTGCACAGAAATCTCTATCAAACTGACTGAGGATTTAGCTTTCTTGCCAAGTGATGAGAAAACAACTGACATATCTATGGAAGAGCAGAGAATACTGATCATAGTAAACCCATAAAAGGAATAAAAAATAAAAGACAAGTTGAAACTGGGTGGTATGCAATGGGGATCCCCTTTCTTAAGTTTTTAATTAGAATTCATTTCATTAAAGCACAGTCGTAGTAATTTTCCTAAAAGTAATTCTTCCAGTATTATAAGAAATCCCATACCTACTGTCATGATGATTTTGATAAACGCAAATTATTAATCACTTATTTATACTTGGTTTTGTTCCATTTTACTTTCTCTTAAAATCTGTGTTTTAGGCATGTTATAATTCTTCTTTTGTTGAATCCTCACAATTCTAACTTACACATTAGGTTCTATCATCCTCATAATACAGATAAGAATCAGAAGTACTAAGTTAATGGCCAAGATCTCATAGCTAATAAACTGCAAAGCAAAGGCAGGTCCAGCTGAAATTATGTATACTCCACAGCTTCAAGGGTCCCATCTCCAGAATTGATCTCCCAATCTTCATGTCCCTACCCACCCCAAAATGTTCTTCCTGTAGGCCTCTTATTGCATTAGATACAACTCTAACCTTCTAGTTGTTCAAACCAAGGAACTTAGAGTCATGCTCGGCTCTTCTCTTTCTCTCAGACTCCACATCCAACAAGTTAGCAAATTCTGTCTCAGCTATTCAGAATCAGACCACTTCACATACCCTTCATTGCTGCCCTTGTGGTCCAAGCCATTGCCATATATCACATGAAACTGCCTGCTTCCACTTTGTCCACTATAGTTTACTCATAACAGAACATCTACTGTGATCCTTTTAAACCTTCATTCAGATAGCTCCATTTCTCTGCTCAAAACTTTGTAGTGCCTTCCTACTCACTCCAAAGCAAAGCCCTGGCACTGGCTATTAAAGTTGTACATGATCTGGCTCTGGGCCACCACTGACTTCCACTCCTGTGACCCTCCCTCTTGCCCACTGCTCTCTGCCTGCTTACTGTTCCTTGAGTATGAAATCATGCTCCTACCGCAGGGCCTTTGCACTGCTGTTCCCCTTGTGTGAAATACTCTTCTGCAGACATCTGCATGGCTTGCTCCTTCACCTCTTCAGGTTTCTGCTCACATATTAGAGAGTTTATCCTTGATCACTGTATATACATTATTAAGTCCTGATCCACAACTCATCCTATTCATTTTCTCCCTGACCTTATATTGTCCTTTGTAGCACTAGATTCCAGGTTCCATAAAAGCAGAATATGTTTGAAAAAAATAATGTTTAAGCCAGGTGATGTATGAGAAAGACGATCCCACATAGCATACACTAAAGCAATCTTCCACATTTTCTCAGTGAGATACCCTGGACAACTACTTTTTATATGAGAAATTTTTCATGTGAATTCACTAATACATTTAAGTTTTAGAGATTGCCTTCTTGAAATATAAGAATCAGAAAAACTGGAAAAGACATTTTTCTAGCCATAAATTACATAATAAGACTGATGGTATGTATATCCGGCCCAAAGACTGAGGTTTACATAAATGCTGCTTCCATCATGAAGCACTGCCTGATTCTTATAGCCTACAGTGTCTGCTACCTCCTTCATATTACAGTAACCTTGTTACTCCAGGGTCATATTCTATTTACACACAAACACACACAGACATACACGCACACATACACATAATACATACATATGTATTTTGGACATGCAGTGAGTACTGTGGGAAAATTGACTCTGCTTTGGCTCTCAAAGGTTTGCACCGTTGGTGTGGGTATATGTTGGTATGGTTGAGCTTGGGCAGCCAAAATGCCACTCTCAAATGGTTTTAGGGGACACATTAGTAGATGAGAAATCTTGAGAGGACTCTTCATGAGCACTCAAAATACTCCCATAACTGTATGAATCACTGAAGGGAGGCTGTAGGCACTATGTTCTGCTACGGGACATGAATCAGTGAATTTGAAGTTCTCATTGATGATGACATGGCCTTGTTTGTATTCCATAACTGGTGAGGCCTAGAGAAATCTGGGTTATGATAGCATGAGAGAATCACTGATGATAAAACTAAGAATTAGAGTTAACATCAAATCAAACTGTTTCAAAGTTTGCCTGGCACTTGTTCCATTTATCTGTGTCTGTGGCAACATGATGAAGCACAATGAGTTCGCTTGATACCTGTTTAGGGGCAGAGAGAAACATGCTTGTAAGGGACCTGCCTTCCATTAATGGAGACTGCTTCTTTATTTAGGATTTAAACAAGCTATGTCTTCTCACTTAGTTAAATGAAACATCTCATGTTTTGTGGGCAGTTTAGCTAGAATCTAATTGTTTTGTTTCCTCAAGGAAAAGCACTCTTCTTCCTTCATGAGGGATTAGTTTGATCTGGTACTATTAGACAAAGAAATTATGGAGACAACATTTTTCTGAGTTAATAGGGTTTAAGTCATTTTTTTAAATTTTGATAGCCTCTTGATAAACTCTCATGCTACTACAAACATTGCTCCCAATTTAAAAATGAAGAGATTCACCACTCCTCTCTTTTCAAGACACCTTGAAAACACCCTGCTACCTTTTCCTAATTAGCTTTCTGGCTTTACTGAGTCCGATCAAGAGTTTTGAGCTGTGTCTCTATGTTTATTTATGTTCCAGAAAAATGTTCTCAGGTGCTTTCTTTAGAAGCAGATCAAGACAGAGCTTACTCTATTGCAAAAAAAAAAGTCACTGAAAATTCGAAAAACTTTTAGGCACTGTTCTAGGTACTGGGCACACCACCATGAATAAAACAGACTATTGTTTGCATAATATTTGCATAATATTCCTGCATATTATGGGAAGGACATAGGTAAACATAATATTTATAGTGTGCCAGGTGGTGGTGGTGCTATGGAGAAAAACAAAGCAGGAAGAGGGATGAAGAGAACCAGGGTTGGCAGGGATGGGCCTCTGTCTTTAAGTAGGTTGATCAGTGATGGCCTCAGTGAGAAGGAGATATTTTGTCAAACACCTGCAAGCAATACAGGAGTAAGTCATTTAGATATTTGGGAAAAACAAACAAACTAAGAGCTTTTTAGGCAGAAGTAAGTAAGGAGGTCTTGAGGCAGGAAGCTGCCTGAGATGTTCCATAAGTATCAAGGAAGCCAGGTGGCAGGAGCCGAATGAGCAAGGGTTTTGGGAAATGGAAGAAGTGATGTCAGGAGCCACAGGGAAAGAGTTGGCAAGGCAGGGAGCCCACATGCTGTAGGACCATTGGGATAACTTTGCCTTTGATTCTGTCACTGGAGAGCTCTGAAGAGAACTGAGCCATGATCTCACTTAGAGTTTATATAATGAGAACCACTCTTGTTGTTTTGTTGATGATAGACTGTAAGAGAGCCAGAGTAGAAGCAAGGGTACTGCCATTTGTGACTGACTACACAGCTGATTATCATTATTCAAGGTAGTGATATTCCACAAAATCACTGCAAACACTGAATTCACTGATATTCAGTCATTGTTCCTAGAAGAAATACAGGGTTAGGTTTCTGTGAGACTTTGGTCGCTACATTTTCATCAACAGATTAACCCATCAACTTGTTTTATACATGTTTCTGTTTATAGAAGGCTTATTTAATATATATTGTGGATGAACAAACATTAAGCTCATGGCAACAGCACTGTAACTCAAGTGTGAATGAGCTTATTGAACACACATATTTTCTCCATAAGACACACCACAGCCTTCTTGCACTTAGGAGTATCAGACAGCACTTCAGCACTATTCAGTGTCATTTTAAAAAGCAAAATCATCAACTAAACAAAGCACGAAAACGCAAAAAACATGACACTGAGTAGAACTCAAAAAAGGACACTTGTTTACTGCATGAGAGGTAAAACAAGACTGTAGAATGTCACCTTGCGTGATCTCAGCTGGAAATTTAAGCATCAAGCCACTCAAATTTTCACCACTCTGTGCCTTTCTGTAAACGACTACGAAAGCAATGCAAGTACTGATTTGGAGGTTACAAATTACTTTTAGTGAGTAAGCAAATTCTCAAATGCAGAATCATAACGAAGATTGACTACTGTATTTTGTTGGGATGCAATTCTCCATTTCATTTCTGCATATCTGGGGACAACTTTCATCCTGGACTCTTTTCAAGGATGCTTGTATAGCCAACACACTTGGGGGATAGTAGTACCTTTCTTTAGGTGAGAGGTCAGTTTTTTTTTTTCTCCCCGTGGATAAGAGATAATATCTCCCTCGGGGCAATGTTTGGGCAGGTTTTCTGGCAATCTTAATGTAAGACTGGGGGCTTTCTAAATGCCCTCTGTCAGCGGGATCCATCTGGGTCTGCCTTTGTATTATCTGCATTGACTCTGGAGGCAAGGGGAACTGGTGAAAACATAAGGCCCATGCTTCCTGTGCTATGCATCATAAACTCTTATTTCTGACCCAGGAGTCTTGAGTCTTCTGTTAGCATCAATGAAACTGTAGCAGGCTAACTTGGTAGCTTGCAAGTCGTATAAAATCTCAGACTGTCACAATTTTGGACATATTTATAATTTTAAACTTTGATTTTTAAAATATATTTTTAAACTTTTACTTACATGTTGTGGGGGAGGGAGGCAGATGCATGACTACTGCCCCATTTGATAGAATTTCTCATATTTCTTGATAGAAGATTCAACCAAAATAATAAGGCATTTACTCCATAATCATTTCTAATACACAAATGTATATTTGAATTAAATCATACCTCTCTGACTTCCTTTTTTTCTCACTATGAAATTTTAAAAAAGGTTCCTTTTTCTGACTTCAAGCACCTGTAATATAAAACCTCTTTGGGTGACTACATGTATCTACTGGCATATCAAAATAATATCATTTCAATGTGGTTTCACTTTAAAATGGTATAATTTGAGAAATAACCATAATTTTACATATATAGGAGCTGTTTTGACTGAGATAGCATTTTAACTGACATTAAAACACTGAGTAAATGTAGCTAGAAATACAGGATCCCCCCTCTTTTCACATGCGGATATTCTTTGTTAGAAATAATTCAAATGGATAATGTTCTTAAATTCAACTCTAATTATTTAAGTCTTCTTTTACAAAAAAAAAATTTTTTAGAAAAGCCTCCAACCCTGGATCAGGAAAAAAAAATCACTAATAGTGCTTTATTTTTGACACTATTATCATACCAATGCTGCTATTCATGTAAAATAATGAGTCATATGAAAGCAATTTTTTAAAGTAAATTAAAGATTCCATTATGAAAAGAGGGCATTAAAACCTTAATTGAAAATGATATAGTACAAAAAGGTCAGATCTTATATCTTGATGAGATTTTCACTTTAAGAGCTAGGTCTCCCATCTTCAGTACCGAGTCCTCTGAACAGTGAAGCTTAATTTAATATTTAAAAGAGACTGAGAAACCAATGGAAATTCGTACTGATGACTCAGCTACGTTTGGGTCTGCAATCTGCCTATTAAACCTTCATTATATCTCTTCTTCCTGATGTCTTATTCCAGACTGCCAATCATTCCATGCAGGGAAATTTATGGCAGAATGCAAAATCTAAGAAGTCTAAAAAAGGGAATATAACCTTCCTTTCATCATCCCTTCTTCAGACCTGACATCTATCAAATTAAAATTTTCTCTTTTAATTTCGGAACTCTTTATTTGTCAAATTGAATTTCAACACATATATTTTTTAAGTTAAATATGATATGATGAACATAACCATAAGATGTACGGGAAAGAATATTAGTAATTCGTTGGTGAATATATAATCTGTGTCTCTCAGCCTATACCTACAATGGAGTCAGGTGTGATGACAACTTTATAAACAAGCAGTATTCATCTGGTCCATATGCACTCATAAGTGTGAGACCTCCAGCCTCTGTAAATTTCCTTTTAATTAATTTTGGGGATCACCTGTGCACATTTTACATGCACTTCTGGACTTTGAGATGTCATATGGCCCTTTTACTTCCAGTTTTTGGCCTTTATTTTTTTGCCTGATTCTAAGACCTTTCAAAACTTGGAAGCCTGATAAACATGCCTCCTTAACTTATCTGTTGCTGCCGCTGCAGCTAAATTGCTACGCTAGACTGTCTTCCTGATGATAGGGCTGTTGATGCTACTGGGCCGGCTCTGCCCTTAAGTCTGTTAGGACCTCCATTCAAATGCTTGCTCGAGGGCCCTGAAGTCTCCCCAGAATTGTGGAGAGTACTTTACCCCTGGGCCATGCTCTGCTAACTGGTTACAAAGGTTTGTTAATATGTGCTCTCAAGTTCTTGCACAAAGTTTGAGTAAAAATAGTTTTTTCAGTTGCTTTGTTCAGTTTCCCTATATAAAAACTATTCACTGGAGATTGAACACTATGACATTCTAACATTGCTCTTACCCCCTAATAATGGTGGCAAAACGATTCAGCCAAGCATCCCCATCCCTTATGACTCATTCATTCTCTAGAGGACTACTCAGAATCTGAAGGCAATAGAATGCTGGTGGCTTATTTCGCCAGTCATTGAAACTGGTAATAGTAGAGTGGATAAGAACATGGACTCTGGAGCCAGACTAATAAGGGTTTGAATACCAACTCCATTATATACTGATCTTGTGATCTTGGGTAAGCTACTTAAGTCACTTAACCTCTGTAATCTCCAGTTTGTGTTTTTTTTTAAAACTGTAAAACACGGTAGTTGCAAGTAACAAAAGATATATAAAGCTTTTAGAATAGTGCTTGGTGATAACATGCCTTATATTGGCCTTTGCTAGTAAAAGTATTAAAGTGGTATTAATTCAATATTAAATAAATAAGACCTCTTTATTAATTTCTAAAATTTCTGTAATTTTATACTAACTTCTGTTGATGTTCCAAATATGTCTGTTTAATTTTTATCTTTGTCTATTTTTGAAATCTCTTATTCACCCCAGTGTACTGTCATCCTATTTCAATTACCTACCAGCTAAAGTCATTGAAATTAGTTCAACAGGTCAGTCTAAAATGATAGGGTTTATTTCATGCTCTAAGATTGACAAAAAAATTACATTATTATAAATGTTGCCCTAAGATACAAGTGGCAAACATAAAACCTGTTTTTTGCTTCTGAAAATTCCTATCACTGTTGTTGGAAGAAGGTGAGAGCAATAACCTTTTTGAACAGCATCCCATTGGAAGTAGAAATGAATGGTCCATTTCAGTTCAACACTCATTCTGAAAACGATCCAGGTCACTGACTCAGTACAAATGAAGTTCCTCTCTGCTTCAACTCAATTGCTAATGAACATCTTGATTGCCCTCAAAAGTAAATTGGCAGCTGTATTGGGTTCTACAAGAAATTTGTACCTTAGGCAATCCAACTATAGACTTCTGTCCTCAATGTAGCTTGGAGACAGTCCCCCAAGGAGATGCTTAAGTAGAACATTTTGATTAAGAACTCAACCACAGAAAACAAACGAACAAACAGAACTAGTGCCTTCAGTTTGAGTTCTTTGAAGTTGGGGCAGAAGTGACTGGAAGTAGAGGGATCAGGTTTTTTTTTTTTTTTTTTCCCCCTAAATCTATGCTTGAGCCTTTGGTGCACAGGTATGAATCAAAGAATGTAGTATTACTTTGTTTTTTGTTTGCCTGTTTTTATGTGTGTGCATTTGTGCATGTTTTTATCCAGGAAGACATTGTGATAAAAAATATTTATGTCGCATCAAATCAAAAAGTTCCATGATAGAGTACTTAAAGTACAGAAACATTTTAGAGTTTGGTGGGAGCTCTTCTATAACTCTGGAGTTCTATAACAGTGGTTCAAAGTCATTTAGTCAATCTACAGTTTAATTTCAGTATTCACTCCTTATTTGTTAAAATATGTACAGTATCCTAAGTATTACATATGATATACAATATTCTATTTATATTAAAGTATTATAATAATTATTAAGATAAATTAAAGTGAGTTTCTACCAATGTACAAACACATAAGAAGTAGAAGCAGAGATTTATAAGGAAATACTGTGTGTAAAGAAATAAGAATATGAATAAAATATCATCTGAAGAGAGGGCTAGCTAATGAATTTCCATTCTTAAATAGATGTTATCAATGTATATTCTCCTAGGTAGAGTTACTCAAATGCCAGACATTTTATACATACCACAGGCCCAGAACATACCAACCAATAACGCACTGACACCTTTTTCCCCTAGGGCAGTAAACCATCTTATCACACTTTCAAAACTACCTGAAAAAACAAGCTTATGTGAGCTTGTCTGAAATTGTGGATCCTGTTAAAAAGTTCAAGAAAAATTGAATATCTTATGGAAAATTCAATTGAAATGACAGCTGGAATTATTTGACTCTTTATATTACAGCAGTTCTTTCTGGTATGGAATTATGAATCAAATACGGGAAAGGTGATGCATGTATGAGAGTGTGGAATGTAGTCAGCAGTGTATGTATGTAAGGGGTTGTGTGTATAAGTGTGTGTGTCGTGTGATGTGTGGATGTGGATGAGAAATTTAACTTTGTAATTAGCAAGTCTGCTAAAATTTTCAATTATCTGTTTATTGATGATTTATCTTAAAATTTCTGCTGTGCAATATCACTTTGCATATTATTTGTCTTATTTGATACAGGTATTGCATGTTGACAATTAGGCTAAATTTACTTAGTAACAGACATAATCATCTGTAGTAGATCTAAGCTGACATAATAATTTTTCAAAAATAGCAAATAGGTTAATTAATACAAACAAATTACTTAATATATTTTAGGGCTTTTCTTGTCCCCCAATCTTCACACTTTATAGTACTTGTTATTTTCAATGCCTCCATAGACTATGGAATATAATTAAGGTTAAAAATATTTATTTCTTCAAAACAAAATGAATTTAAATAGTCCCCACTTAGACAAAATATATTTATCTGTTCTAATACATTAGAGAGAAACACTTTACTAGAATGACTATTGACTCCAATAAACAATTATTTTTTTCTGAGAAAAAATTTTAACATTTTAATAAAAATGTTAATGTTTTAAATTTGCCTTGATGTACTAAAGATACATATATATATAATGTTTTTATGATATATATTGCATAACTTTTGAGTTCTTTTAAGTATCTCAACATTTTAATATTCAACAAGCTATGGCTTTTAATATAAAACTTATTTATGGATTTGAAAACTATACTAATAAAGGTAGTTTTTAAATTAAAAAATGCTTTCTGAATCCCATTGGTGTATATATCACTGTAATGACTTTTCTGAGCATACATCTAGGGTTATGCTATTAGTCATATGGTACATAAAGAATCAATATACATCAAAAAGCCATTAATATTTGCGAGAAGTTCCATGACAATGACGAGGTGGGACAATGAGGTCTTTAGAACAATTGAAACTGCCTAAAGTTTTCCAAATGTAATTTTCATATTTTGTTATGAAGATTCAAACAGAAATAAAAGAGTCATCCTTATTTTGGGGCCTTGAATAACATTTAGATTAAACACAACATCTTTAGAAAGAATTAAATCATTTCTAGAAACAGAGTAAGCAAGCAGATGACCTATCTTTTGGCTTTTATAATTTTCTTTATAATTTCTTCCAGTTTTGATAATTACTCTTATCATAACTTTCTTTTTTTAAAAAAGAAAATGAGTTTCCAAACAGTGGATCTGTTAGAGATTTTTCACATCTAGCATAATTTTCTTGACTATTATTTTAGGAAAATATGTTGAGAAACATACGAGGTGAAGCAAATTCACAAAGTTATATAATTGCCCCAAAGATAAGCCCAACACACCTTAGATTTTTCTGTTCTAGTGATCTGTGGCATTAATAAAAGTGTTTTAGATTTTTGTATTTTATTAGTTTACTTTTGAGAAGAGGTTTGAAAGCTAATTACTATGGCTTATTTAATTTTCTTACCTTATGCTTTATGCAAGTCTTGAAATTTGAGGAATTCTAAGGAAGGGCCATCCCTATCGGCAGAGAGGTTCCCTGATTCCCAAATGGATTTCTATGGTACTAATCTGGTGTTCAGTTCTGAAGTATGGGTAAGATCAAAAGATGGAGAAAAGAGCAGGCAAATGGGACACAGGTCTTCTTTCAGATGACAGGCTCAGTAATTTATCAAGAATGATAAAGGATCTGGATTTCTAATTAGTTCCTCATAGTTTTTTATTATTTTTGGTCAAAGCATGTGTTTTTTGTTGTTGTTCAGTAGGGGATTTCATGTTAAAATTTCTCTCAATGACAGCATCTATTAGCAGAGTCTACTTAAATATCTGGTTATTGGAAAGGAAGTATGTGATACTCAATTATTCACTGACATTGGGGCAGTGGAATTTTCTCAATCGGCTCCTTATGATTTTCAAAAAATTTCCATTCCTTTTTTCTAATGGGGTTTTGAATTCTATATGCCTATTTTGTAATCCTACATTTTGTTGGCCTTTTAAAGCATGCATTTATATGCATTTATTCTATTTTTATTCTCTTGTATCTATTGTTTTATTAGGCAGTTTCAGTATTCTGGTACTACATAAGTTTTTTTCCACCTTACTCAGGCACTGTAGTCTGTAATAATAGCAATCAAGGCAGTTCATTCTGACAAATGTGTGTCAGAAAAAGCCTGCTGTGACTTTGAAATATTGCAAGTGACTGATAACATAATGTGTGAAGCAGAATAAATGCATACAAATGGAAGTTTTAGCTGAGCAGTCAAAGTATGAACTAAATACAGTGTCAGAACTCGGCCCTGAAAGCTCTCAGTGCCAGTGGTTACAACGGCAAATTACTAAATGCACTTTGCAAAGTGTTTTATGAATAAAGCAGGGGCCAGAGTTTTATCATTTCTCTTTGTTCATGGGCTTCTACTGGAAGCAAAATGAAGTGATGTTCTCTTAAAAATTTTCTGGTATAGAAAGTCACACATAGTTTAAGAAGAAGATAAATGCAGTAAAGGGTAGTTGGGAAATATGATGAGAAAGAAAATGATCGTGGATATGAAAAGGCTGGCCACTAGATAGACAGACATCTGGGCTACAATAAGTCCACTTACTAAGAAACACCCAGGAAATAAAAGAAAAACCTTGACTGACAATTTTCTGAAACCTATCTTTATTGTTGAAAAGCTTACTGACATTTAAAATGGAGTGCTTTGAAGAAAAGGATAATAAAAATAAATCCTTCTAATATTTGAACATTGCATAGATGGCAAATAAAGTTTTCCCATGTGTGAGACTCACTGACTTTATATACTTCTTGCTAACTCCTGCTTGTCCAAAGGTAGAGCTCCGAAGAAAATCAGACATACTGACTATGTATAGTTTCCAGCAGAGATTATACTCTCATCTCAGAGAGGAACCACATCTTTCATGCACTAAAAGTAGGTTGTTGAAACAAAGAGATTGACTAAGCAGTCAAACTAGTTGGCGGTAAAAATCTTTTTTTCCCCCTATTTCTACTCCTTCCTCTACTCTTCCTTTCCTAATCCTTTCTCTTAGCTAACTATATTTAGAAGTCAGCTTATTCTTCTTCAGGGATGTCAAGGCTGGAGATGCAAGTTAAGAGGGTTTGTGAGTATTGTGTTGGCAATTTTCACACATACAAAATAGCACACTTCTGGGAAGTGTTTAAATATAGGTATTATAGAATGTGCCTCAATCCATGTTCTTCTTAGAAGTGTGAATTAATTTAGCATTCTCGGGTTTCAGAGTTCAAGAGTAAAAGCCTGAGATACACTGGAGTTGGCAGGTGCCTTAGGAGAAGTTGCCAAATATATTAACTAATAAAAACGGAATTTGCCTTCTCTTATAAATATGGCTATTATGAGAAGACTAAACACTGGGGTAGAAATGTGACAGCGTGGAGGAGGCTCAGAGATGGTTCTAACAACTTTGTTCTTAAATTGTTCCTTTATTATAACTCAAATTTACTTTTCCAAACTTTTTTCCCCCATTTGCACTGTATTTTAGGTTGGTATCATCTCTTATCTAGATTAAATTTCTGACTGGTCTCCCAGCTTCTAAGAGTCTTGCTCTCAGACAACTAATAATCACCACTGCAGCCAGAATGAATTTTATAAAATGTAAGCTTTTTATGTTTACTCTCACTTAAAAACCTCTGGTGGCATCCCTTCATGCTCAGGATTGAGTCTGAACTCTGGCCAGGCATCTCAGGCCCTTCTCAATGAAGTCAAGAAGTCCCCATGTCCTTTGTGTATCTTCCCAGGCTCATTTGCTGCCATTTCCTGATTAATACTCCATTCAAAGTGGTGCCTCTTGCTCCAGTTCTTTTTTTTTTTTTTTTTAGCATTTACTGTCATTCATCAACTGTATTAGTTCACAGGCAGGGCTGCCATAACCAAATACCATGGACTGGTTGGCTTGAACAAGAGGCATAGTCACGTGTTGCTTAATGACAAGGATGTGTTCTGAGAAATGGATCTTTAGGTGATTTTTGTTATCGTATGAACATTATGGAGTGTAGTTACACAAACCTAGACCGGATAGCCTACTACACACCTAGGCTGTGTGATATAGCCTATCGCTTCTGGGTTCAAGCCTGTACTGCATGTTACTATACAGAATACTGTAGGCAATTGTAACACAATGATAGGTATTTGTGTGTCTAAACATAGAAAAGTTACAAGAAAAATGAAGTATTATAATCTTATGGAACCATTGTTGTATATGCAGTCTGTCATTGACCAAAACGTCGTTATGCGGTATATGACTGTATTAATTTTCTCATAGTTCTGGAGGCTGAAGTCTGAGATCAAAGTGCTGGCAGGGTTGATTTCTTCTGAGACATCTTGTCTACTTTATGGATGGCTCTCTCCTACCTGTGTCTTCATGTGGTCTTTCCGCTGTGCATGTCTATATTCTAACCTCTTCTTATAAAGACACAAGTCATATTAGATAGGGCATGCCCCAGTGACTTTTTTAAACCTTAATTACATTTTAAGACCCTGTATCCAAATATAGTAATATTCTGAGGTACTGGAGGTTGGGACTTCAAAATTTAGCCCATAACATTAACCAACATCAATTGTTCTTTAAATAATACTTCCAGTATCAATTCCACTAGGAAGCTTTCCTGATATTTTTCACCTGAGGTCTACACTGCTTCCCTGTGGTCCCAGAACACCTATCACACCAAACAGAAAATGGCTCATTCACGTGTTCACCTTCCCTTCTAGCAAACAAGAGGTTTGGAGGTTGGGGTTGTGTATAGTTCAAGGCTATAGCTCCGCAGCCTACTATAGTGTCTGACATTTAGTAGGTGGTTAACAAATACTTGTTAAATGGGATGAAACACTGCTAGTTTGTATATATATTTTTTCTATCTCTTTTCAAACAAGTTCACATTAAATTGAAACATATTAAGCATAATGCAAGGCTGACTCTACCAGTTTCAGTATATATGTTCCTTTTAGGTTGACTTAAATTTTCATTGCCTTTTAAAAGCAATGATTTTTCATATTTTTTTTTTATTTTTCATATAAAAATATGAAAAATTTTTATTTTTCATATTATGCTAGCAGTGTGACTGCATCAAAATAGGCATACAAGTGGGAATATTGAGGTGATGCGAGGTCCCCATTAAATGCTCTGCCTAACAGCAGCTTCATGGATTTCCAAAGTGTAAACATGCAGAAGAAAGGGAAGCTTAAGGATTCAAAGATGCGCTTTACCAGTTGTTTCATTGTGAAGCCTATCTGCTGGGCACAGTATAAGCTGCACCAAGTGACCACATCCTTTTGGAGCTCTTCCTGTGAAATTTGGCAGTCCTGAATTTTAAATCCTATGTTATCGAAAGAAAAACTCTCTTGTGCTGCCTGAAAAACTGGTCCTGTACACAAGGTCATCTTTGGTGGAAAAGAAATGAACAGTCTAACCTGTAGGAAATACAGGCAGCGGTCATTTGCTGTGAGGGATAAGATGGATTTTCAATGTTGGCAAAAGATATGAGGAACTCTGAAGGGAGTGTGAATTGGCTCATTATTTAAATATTTCCTAAAGGGATTTCCCTACCATCTTTTGTGAGATGATGCAGAATCTGTGTCCTAGAGGTAGCCAGTTTTCAGAGAAATGATTTTATAGAGGGTGGTTACAATGACTATTTGAGACCTCAAATGGTCACCTTCACATCTGAGTAAGACGAGTCTGATCATTTCGCATTCAGTAAGCTGATTCTAGAAGCCTTTGTTTTCAGAATGAATATCTTTTTGCAGTATGTATATAAAATATTTTAAGGGACAACTGCTTTTAAACCTTTCAGTTTGTTCCCCTTCTTATTTTAATCAATGATAACAGGGAGAAGCTTTGCTTGAAGAAAATTTTTAAGGTTTTCTTTGAACAGGCTACTTTTCTCATTTATTTTTTACATTTTTCTACATGCACTGAAGGTCAAAAGAGTTCTTAGATTTAAACTAGGACATAGCCTTCTGCATAAAACATCCCAAAGGACTTTTTTTTTTTAAATGTAAGGAATCTAAAAAGCATTAGCTTAGAAACTGCTGTGTTTCACATACCACTATACAAGCACTGGGCTGCTTTAAAAAGGAATTAAAACGGAGGGTCTTGTACAGCAAGTTGGTTACAAATTTCTTATCTTTGTGTCCCTTTTTCTAGACTGAATCTTTACACAGTAATTTTGAGTAAGGGATATGCGATTCCAAGACTTTCAAATCTCAGGAAAAAAAGTTGGAGGGATTGACAGAGGTTGCTCAATTTTTATTTTGTTGAGGTATTTTAAAAATATATATATGCTTTTTCATAAGTAAAATAACATATAATTCCCCAAATATAAAAAGGATATAATCTCAGAAAAAAGTGACAGTTCTTTTAATTCAGGTAATTGAGTTAACATCTGATGATTTTGTCATTTTTTTTTCCCACTTTCCAGTGAATTTTGGAACATATCGTAGGGCTGCTTTCTGTCTGTGGAAAGGCATTGGAAGTTGGCAATAAAGGTGGCCAGATTTCACCTTAGGGACAGGCTATTTAAAGTGAGATAGGAAATTGAGTAGGAGTTAACCAGAGGAAGTGTGAGCCTAGGAATCAAGGCCCTCACAGAAGCAGGCACCAAGGGTAGCCTAGTGCTGTGGAATGTAGATGGGCTGGGTCAGGGGGGTGGTGGTGGGGGAAGGCATATAAAAGGTGAGCTGGGGAGGAACCTTGTAGGATTCTTTTTATCTATTCTGTTTTTTCTTTTTTTTTTTTTTATCTTCATAGTGCCTGATTCAAAACGTATGTAGCTAGTCACATTCTGAACATCATAATGTTTTGAAGATGGACTAGGATTTTGGGGTTATAAAGTTATGCAACAGAAAGAATTACACAAGACCGACAATAGGGAAATCTGGGAATTTGTGTAATTCTAACTCTGTCAGGCTGTACCTGAATGACTTTGGCCCATTCATCTCTCCTCTTGGAGACTTCATTTCCTCACAGTGATCTGGATAAAGATGCCTTTGAAACAGATGATAAATTATCACTCTTAGTTTTGACTTTATGGTTCTGTGATTTTAAGTTATCAAGAGGCCTATAGACTTTATGGTGTGATGCAGGGAGAAAATACTAGGACTATAGCCTTGGGAATATAGCAGGAGACTTGTTTTCCTTCTTTAAGTGAAAAAAACTTTTCTTAGTAAGTTCTTCTTCACCCTCCATGAAAACTAAACAAGCTTTAATGACTATAAAAGGAGAAGTTTTTATTGTCAAATAATTATTATGTTAATAAAAGAAAAAAAATAAATGAAACTTTACTGGGACAAGGAGAGTGGCCAAGTAGGATATTGGCTTAGGTGAAAGTCTGAAAGACTGCTACCCAATATATTAGTTAACATCATTTTGTTTGAAAGTCTGAAAGACTGCTACCTAATGCATTAGTTAACATCGTTTTGTTGATTTCCTATAGACAAAGCACTGTTTGAGACATTAGGCCAAGTTAGAGAAATGAGTTGATCAATAAGAAGGATTCTATACAGGCAAAAGGAACAACAAGCACAGAATGATTTTAAAAATTATGAGATATGGTCCAAATAGCCATTATAAAAATGATTTTGGTTGTTGAAGGTGATATCGTGGTTGATCAAGTAGAAGAAATGAAATAAGTGGAATTGGGGAATAATAGTTCAAAAAGAAATTAGAAAGTTAATCTGTTGTATAGTTTAGGTTTATTGATTCAGTACCAAAGTATTTATCCTTTGTGCTAAACTGATTTATAATCTATAAGACAGGCACAGAAATCATTCTCTCAGTGATGTTTTACGAGAATTAAATAAAATAATGTAGAGTAGTAGCAATTCTATGTGTTTGCATATGAAATCCAAAAACATGAAAAAAGAAGAGAATAAAGAAGCAAGAAAAAGATGCAAGGGAGAGAATAAGAGCAAGGGAGTCAAAGACCATGTATTATAAGAGTGGTTCTCAAAATGTGAACTAGATCTAGAGCAGCAGCACAGCATCACCTGGCACTTGTTAGAAATAAAAATTATACATGCCTACTAAACCAGAACCTCTGGGGCTGGAGCCCAGAAATGTGTTTTACCAGACCCTTCAGGTGATCCTGATGCTTGGCTAAAAATGGAAAACCACTGTGTTAGAGTGAGGAACCACAGGATGAGCTGAAGCGGTCTCTAGCAGCTGTTTATTCACTCATTTAAAAATAGCCCTTCAACAATGGCTTTGCACAGAGATTGCTCGAGGTCTTGAGGATATACAGATTTCATAGTTTGCTGTCACTACTTAAAAGGCATGTTTCTAGTCATTTCCTTACTAAAGCCTCTTCCTCTTTTTCCTCTAACATCAATCCTTGGGGGCTTTGTTCCTTTTTCTCTGCACATAGTTTCTCTTGATTTTTCCCCTTTTTACTTTTTATTGATAAATCCTAAATCTATATTTCTCTCCTCCATCTTACCTAACTTCCTGTCTCATACATTCCACAGTTTTCAGACTTCTTGATGTCACTACAAATTCAATATAACTAAACCAATATTATACTCTTCCTTTCCATACAATCCCCCTTCTCATGTTCCTGTTTATAATTTTCCAGTTGAGTTTATGGTATCATTGCTCTTTCTATTTTCATTTAACTAGAGAAAACTGGTTAAGGGCATGACAGCTGAAGTCAGATTTCTCTGGATTTACATCCTAGCTCAGCCATTTATAAACTATAACTTGAGTAGCTACTCTATGTGTCAGTGTCCTTGACTATAAAACGAAATGATAATAGCAGCTCTCCTGGGGTGTTATAAAGACTAAAGGAGTTAGTCCATGTAAAAACTTTAGAAGAGTAGCTGACCCTTAATACATGTGCAATAAATGATAGCTATTTTATTATGGGTGTTAATTCTTTTTCATTTATTCCTTACATTCTCTATTATCTGTCAATTCTTTCTTTAGATGAGTTGTAGGGAATGTTATAGTATAGGTATAGTATAGTATACCTTCCAAAGTTTCTTCCATCCCATTAGATAAGGAGTCTAAGCCGTCAGTGTATATTCTTATGTGGATCTGCTCAGTGCGTGGGTAAACCTGTGACCTAAGAAGATGAACTGATTTGGGTAAAGATATGGCCTGAGATGAACTAATTAAGCTGAAGAGACAAAGTTATCTTAATCTGTTTCTGCTGAGAGGAGAGATTTCTCCTGAATGAGAATAAGGAACAATATTATCTCTGTCCCTGCAGTCATGATACTTATGTCACAAGACAGGTCTGCCTGAGGACAGTTTTGTCTCACTCACCGTGGATGGATGAGTATAGAGGTGAAAAGAACTTTGGCTCTTGAGAACATTGTCCTGTTGAATCTCTGAATTGAGCAACCATGGAGCCCATTCTACCATCAAACATGTTGCTATATGAGATAAATTTCTTAGGAACATTTGATTTCAGATTTCCTTTCTTACAGTCAAACGCATATAATGAAGTAATTTGCCATTCTCATTCCTAGAATTTAGGAACTTTATAAAAAGGTGCATATCTTTTTCTGCTTTGATTCTCTTCCCACCCACTTCAGTGTATATCTCAGATCATTTAAGCATCCCTTGATAATAACTACTAAAGTAATCTCTAACATCATCAAGCTCAAAGTCCTTCATCTACCCCAGAAATCTTTCATAACCTAGTACCTTTTACCTTTCAAATTGTAATTTTTATTTATTTTGTCTTCTGAATTTCACACTTATACATCTGTTATAATATAACTTAGATTAATCTGTCTAATAAAAATCTCAAGCTTACTAAACTCAAAGCTGAGGTGTTAATTTCCCTTGTTTGTTAACCTACCAGCTCAGTTAATGATACCATCATCCATTTATTTGTTCAGAAAATAAGCTTATCCTGATTTCTCTCTTTATCTCACTCCTCATATCACACCCAAATAGTTTCCAGTCCTATCAGTTTCACAGCTAGATAGACTGGAAGCTGCCACTTTTACATCTCAATTTCACCTCTCTAGACTAAGCCATCATCCTGTCTCTCCTGGATTACCACACTGGCTTCCTACCTTCTCTTACTGCATTCACTCTTGCTCACTGCCTCTGCTGCACTCTTTCCTTCTCACCACATATCTTTCTTTACTTTAAGAGCCAGAGGTAATAAATGCTTCTTAAAAAAGTTCCAATGGCTTGCCTTTGTTATTAGAAAAAACTCTTAAGTCTTTACTATGTTTTTCAAGGTTCTCTTGTATATCTGGGCCCAACTAACTCTTTACTCTCCTTTCATATGACTGCCTTTTTTGTTCCCTCTCTTTGAGCCACACTGGCCTCCTAATCATTCCTTAAACACTCCTAGCTGATTCCCGCTGCAGGGCTTTTACATCTGTGGTTTCTTATGCATCGGATACTCTTCCTCCAAATTTTCCATTTGAGATTGTAATAAAATGTTCCTTCCTTTGGACAGTCTTCTGTGTCCCACCCCCACACTGATCTATCTTTATTCTCTGTCCCAGTTATACTTTCTTTCAGGAAAATTTTCCAATATGAAATTATCCCATTTATTTGTTTTCTTATTTGTTGTCTGTGTCTTCTTCTGACTCTCTGGGAAAATGTAAGCTTCAGGAAAGCAATAATCTTGTCAGTTTTGTTCACTGTTTTATCTCTAGATAAATCAAAGAGTTTCAATCATTAAGTAATTGCTCAATAAATATTTACTGCTTGAATGAATAAACATGAATCCTAATCTCTAGTAAACTGCTTGCCTTAGTAGTCATAGTGAGGATACGGTTGTATTTTTTCCCCTTCAAACATTAGTAACAAAAATTCATTGAACACCTACTTTATTATGGAAGATAAAAATGGAAGTATAAGATAGATTCTTTGTGTGCTAAGAATTTAGAACATATTTGAAATGTCAAGTATGAACACAAGAAATGATTAATTAACAAAAATGTGACATCAGTCGTACAGGGAAGATGAAATATGGAAATATAATAAAGAGCTGAATTTTCTAGAGAAGCCTTATGGTAAGGCTGGTCATGAGGTGAAGTCCACAGATTATTAGATGTGAATAGTCCGGAGAGAAAAGGATAACCCAGGTTTCCAGGAGACAGGCAACATGATGTGCTAAGAGATTCAATTAGGTTTGTGACCACAGAATGGAAAGAATAGGAAAGCAAAAAAGAGACATTTGAAAACAAATTGTTGCCTCAACCTTTTTCTGTTTATCTCTATGCCCTTTCCATGGGCTGTCTTTGGCTTTTACTATTTTAATGGAGAGTTTGCCCAAGTCAATAACCATCGCTCCCGGCTCTCTCTCAAATTCCTACCCTACTTTGTCATTTCTTTGTCATAATCCCTACATTTCCTTATACGGGTATATCATCCTCTAGTGCCCCAGTTTCAATATACCTAGACAAAAATTAGCACTTTCACTCTCAAATCAGTTTCCTCTTCTGGCTTCTCTTTTGTTAATGACTTCTTGATCGATCTCTCAGCCAGTGAGGCTAAAGATTTCACAATGATTTTGCCCCTCCTTTCCCTTGATTTCTGTGTCATTTGATGCCCAACACTAAGTTCACAATATCTTTTCCTTCCCTTTCATTTCTTTTGCCTTCACTCCAGGTCAGGCCTTTGATTTTGCCTGGGTCATTCATTCATGAATTTTTTCACTCAGCTAATATTTATCAAACAGCTATTATGTATTAGGCTTTCTTCCAGGTGCACTGAAATACATCTCTGAATAAAACAGACACAAATCTCTACCTTCTTGGAGACATTATAGATACAACATGGCCTCCTATCTGGTACTCTCTCATCTAGTCAATTCCTTTTATTTCACTGCATATACATTTTTTCAAACTGATCAAAAAGCATGCTTCTGATTATGGCTAGGCTTTTCTAAATCCTTCAGTGATTCCCCTTGTCCTAAATTGAGTCAGGCTGGTCTGATATTTACAGGCTGTGAGTCCCAGTCTATTTTCTCATCTACCTTAATGAATGATTTTGGGTCACTTTACTGAATATATTCTGGTTGAGAAGTAATTTGTTTGGCAAATTTCTGCACTTGCTAAAAACATGCAGAAAAGAGGAAATTAATACTAGTAAAATTCATGCTGATTAGCACAAAGAATATAAGAGGCTCCCTAGAAGGGCCATGATGGTTTTTGTAGAGAGTACTACAGGGATTTTGGTTCATTAATGGAAAATACACAGAAAATTGAGAAAAATCATCAGAACAAAAATTTTACTATCAAAATCACTATTTTGGATAAAGATAAAACACTTTACAGAGTAGAAATCTCATGATTTTTTTTAGTGTTCCAGCTCCTTTCTGTCATGCCATATCCCATGCTCGTGGAACACTAGTAAAAATATCATTAACATGCAAGTTTTAAATATGTTTTCTTAGGCCAGTAATACACAAAGGAAAAACATATTGGATTGTGATCATTTTCATTAGTTACTAACATTTCAAAACTAAAGAGCTTTTGTAAAATGACAGAAGCAGAACGGATTATTATGAAAAAAAGTAGGTGGGGCAGTTCCAAGATGGCCGAATAGGAACAGCTCCAGTCTACAGCTCCCAGCGTGAGCGACGCAGAAGACAGTGATTTCTGCATTTCCAACTGAGGTACCGGTTCATCTCACTGGGGCTTGTTGGCCAGTGGGTGTAGGACAGTGCATGCAGCCCACCGAGCATAAGCCGAAGCAGGATGAGGCATCACCTCACCCAGGAAGTGCAAGGGGTCAGGGAATTCCCTTTCCCAGCCAAGGGAAGCTGTGACAGATGGCACCTGGAAAATCGGGTCGCTTCCACCCTAATGCTGTGCTTTTCCAGTGATCTTAGCAAATGGCACACCAGGAGATTATATCCCACATCTGGCTTGCAGCAACATTTGCTGTTCAGCAATATTTGCTGTTTTGCAGCCTCTGCTGCTGATACTCAGGCAAACAGGGTCTGGAAGGGACCTCCAGCAAACTCCAACAGATCTGCAGCTGAGGGTGCTGACTGTTAGAAGGAAAACTAACAAACAGAAAGGACACCCACATCAAAACCCCATCTGTACGTCACCATCATCAAAGACCAAAGGTAGATAAAACCACAAAGATGGGGAGAAAACAGCAGAAAAGCTGAAAATTCTAAAAATGAGACTGCCTCTCCCTGTCCAAAGGAACGCACCTCACCAGGAACGGAACAAAGCTGGATGGAGAATGACCTTGACAAGTTGAGAGAAGAAGGCTTCAGACAATCAAACTTCTCCGAGCTAAAGGAGGATGTTAGAACCCATTGCAAAGAAGCTAAAAACTTTAAAAAAAGATTAGATGAATGGCTAACTAGAATAACCAGTGCAGAGAAGTCCTTAAATGACCTGGTGGAGCTGAAAACCATGGCAAGAGAACTATGTGACAGATGCACAAGTTTCAGTAGCTGATTCGATCAACTGGAAGAAAGGATATCAGTGATTGAAGATCAAATGAATGAAATGAAGCGAGAAGAGAAGTTTAGAGAAAAAAGAGTAAAAAGAAACGAACAAAGCCTACAAGAAATATGGGATTATGTGAAAAGACCAAATTGACAACTGATTGGTGTACCTGAAAGTGACAGGGAAAATGGAACCAAGTTGGAAAACATTCTACAGGATATTATCCAGGAGAACTTCCCCAACCTAGAAAGGCAGGCCAATATTCAAATTCAGGAAATACAGAGAACGCCACAAAGATACTCCTTGAGAACAGCAACTCCAAGACACATAATTGTAAGATTCACCAAAGATGAAGTGAAGGAAAAAATGTTAAGGGCAGCCAGAGAGAAAGGTCAGTTTACCCACAAAGGGAAGCCCATCAGACTAACAGCAGATCTCTTGGCAGAAACTCTACAAGCCAGAAGAGAGTAAGGGCCAATATTCAACATTCTTAAAGAAAAGAATTTTCAACCGAGAATTTCATATCCAGCCAAACTAAGTTTCATAAGTGAAGGAGAAATAAAATCCTTTACAGACAAGCAAATGTTTAGAGATTTTGTCACCACCAGGCCTGCCCTACAAGAAGGAAGCACGAAACATGGGAAGAAACAACCAGTACCAGCCACTGCAAAAACATGCCAAATTGTAAAGACCACCGATGCTAGGAAGAAACTGCATCAACTAATGAGCAAAATAACCACCTAACATCATAATGTCAGGATCAAATTCACACATAACAATATTAACCTTAAATGTAAATGGGCTAAATGCTCCAATTAAAAGTCACAGACTGGTGAATTGGATAAAGAATCAAGACCCATCAGTGCGCTGTATTCAGGAGACCCACGTGCAGAGACACACATAGGCTCAAAATAAAGGGATGGAGGAAGATCTATCAAGCAAATAGAAAACAAAAAAAGGCAGGGGTTGCAATCCTAGTCTCTGATAAAACAGACTTTACACCAACAAAGATCAAAAGGGACAAAGAAGGCCATTACATAACGGTAAAGGAATCAATTCAATAAGAAGAGCTAACTATCCTAAATATATATGGACCCAATACAGGAGCACCCAGATTCATAAAGCAAGTCCTTAGAGACCTACAAAGAGACTTAGACTCCCACACAATAGTAATGGGAGACTTTTAACACCCCACTGTCAACATTAGACAGATCTGCAAGACAGAAAGTTAACAAGGATATCCAGGAATTGAACTCAGCTCTGCACCAAGCAGACCTAATAGACATCTACAGAACTCTCCACCCCAAATCAACAGAACATACATTCTTCTCAGCACCACATCACACTTATTCCAAAATTGACCACATAGTTGGAAGTAAAGCACTCCTCAGCAAAT
>NW_012101550.1:235264-237828 GCF_000951045.1 Mandrillus leucophaeus | reverse complement strand
AGTTGATGGGTGCAGCACACCAACATGGCACATGTATACATATGTAACAAACCTGCACATTGTGCACATGTACCCTAGAACTTAAAGTATAATAAAATAAATAAATAAATAAATAAAAAGAAAAAAAGTAAATGAATCCATTGAGGTATATATTTCTCGTTTTGAAACTGGTGTTAAAACAGAGAACTAATTTCACAAATACAGAAATCATTAGAGCTTATGTTAGACTTATCTGGGCTATACAGAATAATGGCTCTTATTCCATATAAAAATTCTTATATTTTCATCTTAGTCATAATTCATGTCTAGAAGTATCAGATTCTGTTTCACATTAGTAAACATATAACATGTAAGTAGACAGTCTGACCAATTATGATGTTAGTTTATTTGAACTGCTCAAAGAGCTATGAAATGAGATAGATAAGAGGCAATTATGAATTCCACCAATTAAAATGTAATGATGAATTAAAACTTCCATGAAAGAAGAATTAAAGTTTTGATTATGTAGAGTCTTAAGCTAACTTGTAGCAAAGGAAGGTGAGAGGAAGGGAAAATATTTCAGTATCCTCCCATAGCTTTCAATTTTCAGTATATTTACTTCTAGTCAGTTGATGTAAGACAGCTTCAATTTCAGATGGATCTCTCCCTCCCTGTAATGGAGGACCCTTTGGTATTGTTATACCATTTAAGTTTCTAAAAATATTCTGCATTTCATTTAAACTAAAATGTGCAAGAGCATTTTAATATGAAGGCAGGCAGCCACGCCGGCAGTCATGAAGACAATTTAGATACTTATTATCCTTTTCCAGCATTGGTGCATGTTCTTAGACTTGTGGGAAAATGAGCCAGGATAGTATAGTCTTTGACAGCGTGGGTTCAAAGCCTGGCTTTGTCACTTATTAGTTTTATGATTTTGGAAAATTTCAAATCATTTCTGTGATTTAGTTTCCTCTTCTATAAAATAAAGCTAATAATATTTATCTCACACGCTTATTATGAGAATTAAATTATTTAACATAGTTAGGGCCTTTATAGTGATACTTGGCACCTGGTGAGTTTTCAATGAATGTAGCCTATTTTAGGCTACAGCAGAGTTTCTTTATAAGTTAGAGAACACATTCCAAAGCACTCTATTCATCTTTGTGCTGCATTTTCTTGTGTCTATGAAGTAATGACAATTTTTAAACAGATGTTCTAGTTATGTTTATGGCTCTGTTAAATTATTTCCTAATGAATATTCCTGTCCTTTATGTAATATATTGACATGACTATGTTTGTGAAAACATATATTTTACTGGTAAATTTTAGGGATAAAAACTGACTTTTTTTAAACAAAAGGAACTGGCAGAACAGGGCAGGGGATGGGACACTGGACTGGTAGCCTGGACCAGTGGTCTCCAGGGCATGGTTTTAACCAAGGGTTATACCCTGGGCAGGGCACCCCACTTCCCTTCTTGGTTTCACATTTGAAAAATCAGAGAGTTATCTAAATGCATGCCAAAGGCTCACTCATGGCTCAAAATCTATGATTGTTTCCTCTACCGACATAATTATTATGTAAGCCCACACGTTTATTCCCATGATGTCACTATGCTTACAATATTTTAAGGGTCTATGAAAAAGTAGCATGTTCTTTATTTTTGATGACATCAAATTTTCCTTTTAAAAGCAGACTGAATTTTTCAAACAGTAAAAAGTGTCTTGAGGCTATGTTTGTTGAGTAAAATGAGTGTTTTGAATGTTAAAAATGTGATTTAACTATAAGGGAATAAAAGGGTTTTTGAGAGAGTGATAATTACTCTGGAGAGAGTGTGTGTGTGTGTGTGCATGTGTGTGTGTGTGTGTGTGTGTGTTTTCAAGTGCAATGCAAATTTGTGGTTTTAAGTTCTGGTATATTTTGTTTAAAAGCCTTTACTAACACCTAGATTATATCGGTAAAATAACTACGCTTTTTGTAAACCAACGGTTTTTTTAAGAAACAATATTTACTGAGATCTAGAAACAGCACAAATCTTATTTGTAAAATGGCTGATCAGACTTGCTGCTTGAAAAGCAGCTTGGTCCAGCGTCATGGGCTTATTATCCAGCTGAAATACTGCCTTGCACCTTGCACTAGTCATTTATCTTCCCTGTAGCTCAGGACTTATCCCAGAAAAGTCTAATAAAGATGCTTGTTCATAAAGGGTACTGTTGTATCTTGAATACAGTGTTCCCCGAATGCTGTATGATGTAGTACAAGAAGAATGGAAACGCGTATCACTTAAAAATCTACCCCATGGGCTTGCTGTTTGATGCCTACGTTTGTGCTTAGCAGTGAGAATGCTATATGCTTCTTGAAAGTAAAGGCTTATAATTGTTTAAAATTTGGCTACAGCTTGGCAAGATTAATAAAACTAATCTCAAATCATATGGAGCCCATAAATATTTTTGAAATATTCACATACTGGAAATATCACTAACTATACTTACTCTGTCATCTATTTAGATTAAACTCTAAAATAGATGTAAATTATTTAGATTCTCCAGTAGAAGTAGCAGTCAGGGTGCTTACTAAAACTCACAGG
>NW_012101550.1:224729-234069 GCF_000951045.1 Mandrillus leucophaeus | reverse complement strand
CCTGAGTCCTAGATCTGTTTGTTATTAGCTATGTGAATTTGGCAAGATACTTAAGTCTGAGGCTCAGTTTCCTCAAATTTATGAAATGCAGTGCACAGAGTTGTGGCAAGCAGTATATGAAACATATCAAGTGTTTAGCGCAGTAGATGCTTTATAACTAGCAGCTGTTGATAGTCTGTCATGTTCAATTTTAGTTTCTCTACCTAAATCCCTCGACTAATATTATCTCCAGTCAAGTTGTTCCTTCTCATCATCCTTTCAACACATGATGACTGTTTTTATTTATGTGAATTTCTCATGTTTTCCTATTTTACCTGCACCTGGTCTCATATCCAAATTTGATTTATTCTTGAATTCTCCCTGCTCAAGTCTAGTAACCTTTTTTATTCTAGTCTTCACTGATTTCATTTTCCTTAAAATTTTTTCTGCAAGTGTTGTCTATACTACATGGTTTAATGTATACTTTCATATTGCTTAATGTTTACAAATGTGTCTCAGTAACATCACTTCTGCTCTCAGAGCTTGGGGCTAGTTTATATTTTGCATCTCTAAAGGGAAGCCAGTAAACTGTTTAACTTCTGGTTTTATGTACCTTTCTGAGAGATTCTTTTAACCAGCTGAATACAGAGCTTAAGCCATTTGTTTACCAATCCTGGAGGCACTAAGTGGGCAATCAATAGGGGCTGCTTTTTTCCCCTTCCCAAATGGTGAACAGAATGCTTGGAAAGCACCTCATTCCAATTGGGGAATTAAAGGATTAGGATTATGCTTTCAAGTTAAAGGAATGTTTTTTACTTTCCTTGTGGGAATGAATGCATAAAAATTATTACAGTAGGGAGTTGGAAAGAAGGGTAGGCAGGTGCTGTGTTTGTTTTCTTTTTCTTCTTAGCTTTTTTTTTTTCTTAGCTTTTTTATTGGTTGGATGAAAAACTGTAGAAACCAAGAAAGAAAAAATAATTACGATAAAAAGGAAGACGTTAGAAATTATCAAGCAAGCAAAAAGCACAGAGGTTTATCTGGCTATAAGTAAATGGGCTGACCTTCAGCCAAAAATTAAGTAGATCTTTTATCATGTATGAAATAATTATTGAATGCTTACTGCACGCTAAACAAGAAAGTAGGCACTAGAGATGTACAAACACATGCGTGAACTCAAGGAGCTCAGGAGCTTAACAACAGGAGGTAGGACCCAAGAGGTAAAGTGTAAGAAGTATCAAGATAGAGGGAGCTAAAAAGATCTAATATTCTCTTTTTGAATCCAAGTAAAAATACAAAAAGAGAGCACTAAATATTCTAATAGTTAATAGGAAAATAATTCCAATAGTTATAATATTAAATTAAATATTCTAATAGTTAATAGGAAAAAAGACTACAACTAAGGAGTTTAAAACTAACCAAATAAATGCATAAAAGTACCTATTTATGGACCAATAATGACAGTATCGGTGAAGGATCAAGGATTGTGATTAATTCTACTCTGTGTGTGTCTGTGTCTGTGCATGCGTGCATGTGTAGAGAGAGATAGAAAGAGAATCCCTAAGTATTTACTTGAAACACACTTGTTAAAAGCATATATCATTTTTGGGAAAAGCAGTATAGCAGAATGGTTAAGAGACCCAATTTTTGGAGCCAGACTCCGGGTTTGAATCTCAGCTCTAATAATCGACAGCTTCGTGAACTTGCGCAGGTTACTTTACTTCATTATGTCCCAGTTTCTGGGTCTGTACAATTAGGACAGCAACAGTATTTACCTCACAGGTTATTATGTGTAGGAGCTTAGAGTCTAGCATGTAGTAAGGACAATATAAGAATATAAGCTTGACATTATTCTTACATGCTTTTACAAGAAATATAAGGGAAGATAGAATGTATAGTGACCAGAAAAATGGATATGAAATCAGAAATTTTGAATTTTTTCCACTTTTATTGCTTCTTTTTGTGATTCTAAGCCAGTTGTTTATTCCTGTGAACTACTTTCATCCCTGTCAGAAAGAGGATAGATACTGTTAATTCCATTTCCAAAAATTCTCAAATTCTGTGATTAGTTTGAACACCTGTTTATATATGTGTCACTATCATGAATCCAAGAAAAATTATTCTCCATGCAACTTGGAACATGTAATTGTTTTTGTGCTTTGGGTAGTTCTATATCCCAAGTTTAGGGACTAGAAGCCAATAAGCAAAATGTGACCTCTTTATGGATGAACTATAAAATTAAACTAATGAATTAGTTTTTCCTAATATCCACTTAAGATTTGAGAACAGACGTGAGCTCATTCTTTTTGGTTTTCTTTTTAGCTTTCTGCATCGTTAAGATTCTGAAGTCAACACTGGAGTTAATTTTATTTATTGCACGATGAAGGCAACCTGAAAAATTCAGTTTTCTTCACTCTTAAACGCCTTTAATGAGACAACATATGACTAAATTTTTTTAAACTAAGAAGTTACAAGGTGAGTACCACATAAAACATCCGATGACAAATAGTGTCAGGTAGAGAATTCACTGCAAGCCTTACTTACCCCCCCCACACACATCTGATTACCAAAAAAAAAAAAAAGACTGACTTTAACGTCTGCTGCCAAGTTATCTAGTTTATGTGCAGAAAGGACACAAAAGGAAGCAAAACTCTTCTAGCCATTTCTATGGTTATATAAATTGTAGCGCTTACTGGTTCCTTGAAGTCATTCCAATGTGTGTTCACTCACATACAATCGTACATGTGAGTGTATCACTATAACCCACATCTCCTAAGCTGAATTCAAAAGTTGTCCAGGTGCAGACTCATCCACTCAGTGTATGCACTTGTAGCATAGCAGTCATGCACTAATAAGCAATGCTATAATGAACAAATGTGCAACACCTCATATGATTGTTCTAAAGTGCCTGTGAAATACATAAACATAGAAGACATCTGACAGGTAGCAGATAATAAATGTAGTTACTGTATCACTATATATTTTTCATTTTACATGCTAATATTTGTTACATATTAAAGTACCTTAATATTTTAGAAGTTGTTATAGAAATATAGTCACCTGAAAAGTAATATTGAATTATTAAAATCACCTAGTATACTGTATTTTCATTGAAGATAATCACAATAATAATAAGTGATTTAGTTTAATCAATGGCCCTGGATGCTGATGTATGAAACGTATTGACCAGAATGTACTAAAATGGTTAAATTTGATGATCTTCATAGTTTTTGAAATCAGTTAACAAAAAGGGAAGGTCTCTTTTTCCTTATGGCTATAAAAAAAAGGAACAAATGCAAATATTTTCTGAATTTAGCAAGAGGTTTTGGGTGATAAATTAATGTGGCACATGTGCATAAAGAGAGGAGCTGGCACACCACTGATGATTGCCAGGCAGGTAGGTCCTGCTTCTTTCCTGGCTCTCCCTTTCTCCATTTGTCCAGGGAATCAGGATGCAGGATGTCATTATCAAGAAACTCCACAGAAAGGAACAATTTAAACTGCCAACATCTATACTGCATATCAAACAAAGGAAAAATAATGTTCAATGCTTAATATTACTTTTTAGCAGTTCACTAGAGTACATTTTCTGAGAATTAAAATCTCTGATAGGTAAAGCACCACAGGGCTAATAAGAAATGCAACACTTGGTGTAATTTATTAAATATTTCTTTAATTACTATTATGTTCATGCATTACTTTTTACATAAAAGATACAGGAAATCTCTGGGTGTGGTGGCTCATGCCTGTAATCTCAGCACTTTGGGAGGCTGCGGCGGGCGGATTACCTGATGTCAGGACTTCAAGACCAGCCTGCCCAACGTGGTGAAATCCCATCTCTACTCAAAATACAAAAAATTAGCCGGGTGTGGTGGCATGCACATGTAATCCCAGGTACTCGGGAGGTTGAGGCAGGAGAATCGCTTGAACCCGGGACGGGGAGGTTGCAGTCAGCCGAGATCACGCCACTGCACCCCAGTCTGGGCGACAAGAGTGAAACAATGTCTCAAAAAAAAAAAAAAATCCAGAAAATCAAGTCCGAAAAACAAGAACATTTTTAGTAATGAAAAAGTCAATTAACCATAACTAATCAATAATCAATAATCCTTTTCTCAATTATCTGAGTAATGTTAAGGATTCATTAAAAAGTTCTGCTGGTCTTTCACCATGAAACCCAGGATCCCTTTTTATTCTATTATGCTTTTCCATTCTCACATCTAAATTAAAAGCAGCGGTGTGTTTGTTCCCTTAGAAGGGTCTCTTCTATTTGTTATTTCTCCTTATTTGCCCTTGCCTGATTAAGGTCAAGTTCCAGGCTTACCTTCCCTGGAGAGTTTTCACTCATTTTCCTTTGTTAACTACTCTGCATGCTGTTCAATTATTTCAATACCTTAACTATATAACTTCAAATAATATAAACAAACAATACTGATATTATATACATATATATCAACACACATTTATAGAAATGTCTGTATTGTTCTTTGTTTCTTGTGCGTGGGTCTTGTATCTCCAACTAGATGCCAAGTGCTTTACAGACTAATTCAGAAATCTGATTCTCTATGGCATGATACAGAAACTGATTCCCTATGGCATAATTGATTTTTGTAGTTTGTTCCTCTGAGAATTTGCTCATCAATAAATGTGTTTTGATTATTATTTAGTATTTTGCTTCTCAGTTAATGCCTATGTATTTCACTTTCAGCTCACTGCAACCTCCACCTCCCAGGCTCAAGCGATTCTCATGCCTCAGCCTCCCAAGTAGCTGGGATTATAGGCATGCACCACCACACCTGTATAATTTTCATATTATTAGTAGAGATGGGGTTTCTCCATGTTGGCCAGGCTAGTCTCAAACTCCTGGCCTCAAGTGATCCACCTGCCTTGGCTTCCCAAAGTGCTGGGATTACAGGTATGAACCACTGCGTCCAGCCTGTTCATAATCCTTTACTCCTTCCTTCCCTGTATGTGGAGTACATTTACCCACTCCATTAATTTTGAGCTTGGCCATGAGACTTGCTTTGGTTTGTGATCTGTGGGCAGATGGAACATATGCCACATCCAAGCAAGAAGCACAGGAGACACTGCAGGTTTTTGCCAACCTCTTTTGCAAATGCTCTTTGCAGTGAGAACAGCATGTCCCTGTTAGGTCGGCTTCTTCAGCCTGGGCCTTGGAATGAGAAGCTTGCACAGAGTAGACCTGCAGTTGACCCACAGTTTGAAGCAGAGCACAACCAAATTACAGCCTTGTTTCATGAATGAGAAGTAACTTTTCTAAATCACTTATACTTTAGAGTTGTTTTCTACACAGAAAAGCTGACTAATACAGGACCTTAGAATTAATCTAACTTCATTTTACATGTCATGAGAGAGGTTTAGATTTTTATGGTTTGCTAATGGAAGAGTTATGGCATGAATTGTGAACTACTGATTTTTAGTTCTTTTAAAAAAATACACACAAAATGCCTGGCTGTTTTGTTATCCTAAAATTTGGAGAAATATAACTCAAATTGTTTGAAATTTACGGCCTTAGTACTATCTGGAACTGCCCTCTTAGACTATCATTAGATTCTAGAGAATAGGTAGAAGAAAATCTAGAAACTAAACAAAATGTACTTTCAGTATAAAATAGGATATACTTCTACGTGGAAGATATTAATCTGTCTTAGGTCCAGGCTTGTTTGGTAGGAGATAGAATGAAATGCAGTAATCTTTGTGCATTCCTTTCAGGCCCAAGTCTTTCATATGCATTGTTAATCTAAAATATATATTTTAAAGTCTTCCATTGTAAACAACTACTTTATCATAGAACATTCTTATTTGAAAATGGATATAATGTCTTAGTAAGTTATCTCCTTGATTTCCATGACAAAATCTACCGTATACTTTGATGCTAAGTGGGGAATTCCAAAATCTTAACTGTTTCCTTTGCAAAATTCAGGTGCAAACAGCCCTGTCATTATGTGCTTCAGTTCATCAGAACTTTAACTTGGTCCTGAAGTTTATGTTATGCTTTTGTATTCTTAGAATGAATTCATTTTCTTAACTCTGTGACATTTGTTACTAAAAATTCAGAGTAGATTACTAGTTTACTTCTAATAGAAATAACTAACACACCTACTTTCTTTACCATATCAATTTTTTGAAAGTAAAACCAGTTATATGTAGCATTATTTCTCCCACTACTTATGGGAAAAATAATACTTCATGTTTTAGGTAATGAGTGTCTTATTGAACAACCACTTATAACTATCTTTTTTGTTGTTGTTGTTTATTGTGCTTCTCCTAACAAAGGAAACAAAATGTAATAAACCAGATCGGGTAACCAATGGATATTCTTTGTCTAAATTTCATCTCTCCCCTTATTTGGTCATACACAAATCTTACCTTTGTGAAAAAACATCTCGGTAAGGACTGCCATGTTGTAATGCAATTCCATATCCCCGATCAGCAACAGTATTTCCAATGGTGTAAAAGGAACAATCTGGGTCATTGATAGCCACATATTCCAATACAGCTGCATCCCATACAAAAGCATAATTTCCATATTTTACCTGTGAAAAAATGAAGAACAAAAGAAGAAATAGGGTTTAAAGTTGGAATTTTAATTTACATAGACAGGATGAAAAACATTACATTTGTATATATTTAATTATGCCAAAAATAATAGAACATACAGTCGTCCTTCAGTATCTGTTGGGGTTTGATTTCAGAACCCCTGTGGATACCAAAATCCAGGGATACTCAAGTCCTTTATAAAATGGCATAGTATTTGCATATAATCTCTATACATCCTCCAGTATACTTAAATCATGTCTAGATTACTTATGATACCTAATACAATATGCATAGTATGTAAACAGTTGTTGCACTGTATTGTTTTTAATTTGTATTTTTATTATATTATTACTCTCTATTGTGTTTTAAAAATATTTTCAGTTCATGGCTGGTTGAATCTGCATCTGCAGAACCTGCAGATATGGAGGGCAGACTGTATTTCTAAGTAAACTTTTATTCTGAATGAGAATTTGTACTTTGGTTAATTTATAGCTCTGTTCCGAAAACATGGAAAAGGTCAAATGTTTACTATACTTTTAGGCCACGTTGCTTGTAGTAAAATGATCCTTGAGTGGAAAATGTCATTTGGATTGAGAGAACAAAAAATCCATGAAAGGAAGCCATGTCTTTGAGCTTCTACCATTTCAGTGATTCGTGTGACTGGGACTGTCCCTTTTGGGGACCCTGAAAGTTATGCCTTTGGAGTTATTACAAGAGCTACTGATGACTTGTGTTACCAGGCTTCTAAGCCAGGTGGGTTTCTGCACTCACTCAACATAGGTATCATGTTGCATGTCATCCCTGTTCTAAATGAAAGCTGCAAGTACAACTCACATTGAAGAAAAATGAGCAATGCTGCCCTGCTGATGAGCTACATCTCCTGTCCTATATCCTTCTAAATTAATCTATTATCGCATGTGGCCTGTGGATATCTTGCAGCTGAACTTAGAAGAAAATTCCCTGGTGGGCATTGCAATGAGGAAAATACAACGATTCCACAACTTCCTCTATCATCATTTTTGAAACATAACTTTACTCTGGTTCACTTACAATGTCTTTAGTGATTATTTTTTCCCCCTCAGTAATGACTCATACACTGAGTCACAAATTTACCCCCCTCAAAAAAAGCCTGACCTACTACCCTAAGCATCTCAATAAAGTATATTTTCACTTTATTACATGTAAAAATGGACTTAAGGAATTCATAAAATAAATAGAAGTAATAGTTAAACTCCAAGGTTAGTTTGCTTATATTAAAAGAATAATGCAACATTACTAAACAAGGAAAAGCAACACTGGTTTAGTATTGGAAATGTTACTGGGGTGACAGTATATCTTACGAATGAGGCTTTATAAAACTTTTAAATGATCTTTCAATAGACACAAGAAAGATACTTGGCAAAATTATAAACAGTTATCTATCTATTATCTATCTAGTGGTAAACCAGGAATAAAGAAAATCCATTATGAGATACAGAATGCTTCAAACAACAGCAAACCTATTTCAAGCTTAAACTCTCACTGCATTACCATTAAAGTAAAGAAAATGATGCCTACTATTAACCCAAAATTAACATTATTGTAACAACTTTATCCTATGCAAGAAAGGATGGAAGCAAAACTATGATTTCAATCTATTAGGAAAAAATTATCATCCAGTAGAGACAAAATTATCATTATTTGATGATATATTTAAGAAGCCCATCAGAATCAAGTGAAAAAGTATTTTAAAAATTCAGATTTCAAAAAATAGATTGATCGTAAATGGATATATACAAATGATTTGTTTTTCTATTAATATATTAATGAGATGATAGTTTGAATAAAAATATCTATGTACACTAAATACAAATACAGAGAGATAAATTTAACAATAAATTAGTAGGAGCTATATGAAGAACACCTTAACACTTGACTGAAGACGGCTTGAACAAGTTTCTGGATAGATATAACATATTCCTAAGAATGCGGACGCATAATTACAAAAGACATTTAAATTTTCCTCAGATTCTCCAATACAAAATGTAATTCTAAATAAAATGCCCAAAGTTTATTTTAGAACTTCTTAAGAGCTTTGCAAATTTAATTAGGAGAAAACAGATAAGAATAGTAAAGAAATTTTGAAAATTAAAAAAATAATAATTATCGGAGACTTAGAATACCAAGTAATGAGACAAGCTATAAAGCTTAAAAATAAAACAGCACAAAATGTATTTCAGAATAGAAAATCAGTGGAACAGAACAAAAGCCTACTGTTTTTAAAAGTATTTAAATGTCATATAAAGACTGTATTAGACTGCATAGTATTCCATAGCATATATGTGCCACATTTTTTTTATCCAGTCTATCATTGATGGGCCTTTGGGTTGGTTCCAAGTCTTTGCTATTGTGAATAGTGCTGCAGTAAACATACATGTGCATGTGTCTTTATAGTAGAATGATTTATAATCCCTTGGGTATATACCCGGTAATGGAATTGCTGGCAGTTCATGTCCTTTGCAGGGACATGGATGAAGCTGGAAACCATCATTCTCAGCAAACTAACACAGGAACAGAAAACCAAACACCACATATTCTCACTCATAAGTGAGAGTTGAACAATGAGAACACATGGACACAGGGAGGGGAACATCACACACCAGGGCCTGTTGTGGGGTCAGCGGGCTAGGGGAGCGATAGCATTAGGAGAAATACCTAATGTAGGTGACAGGTTGATGGGTGCAGCAAACCATCATGGCACGTGTATACCTATGTAACAAACCTGCACGTTCTGCACATGTATCCCAGAACTTAAGTATAATAATAA
>NW_012101550.1:215119-217159 GCF_000951045.1 Mandrillus leucophaeus | reverse complement strand
ACTGGGTATATACCCAAAGGATTATAAATCATGCTGCTATGAAGACTTTCTCTATTTCTTTACTAAAACTGTAACTTTAGAATCTAGCACCAATTTCACAAAATTCAAATTATCCTTGTGCTTTAAAATCATTTTCCTAAGAGAGATTTCACTTAAAATAACATCCAAAACACTTAAGAGTGTTTAAAAATGATGGACACCTTAGATATATTTAGCTTATATGATGAATTTATAGACGCAAAGATGATTGACAAAAGTCTGGTCTTTAAAGGAAAGCTTGTAGAATCAAAGTGTATGGACATCTTTTTGGAGAGCTGGAACTAATTTCTACAAGTTCGAAAGCATTATTGCTAATAACTGAACTCCCATTTTATAGTCAAATGCTTGTTAAGAGTATATTTAGCTTGATGTTATCACATTGGAATGACACCAGAATCAATTTAATGCAGGCTTGATAAGAGCAACATCGCAAACCAAAGTGCATTTTATGTTTGACTACATTCGGTTCTACAACTAAATAAAAGAAAAAAGGAAGCCCACCAAATTACAGGCAATTCATCGAAGTATTATTGGAGAAGAAAGAGTAAAATTATTCTACTATATTTGGGGACAGAAAAGAACATGTCATTGCTGTTGTTATTTAATACAGTTAATATCTGTTAAATTAGTCCTGTAGTATTTATGTTCCCCTTTTAAAAAGTTTCACATTTATATGTCTTAAGTACACACTACAAACGTAAATATCCAGCACAGAGTCAGCAAAGAGTTAAAAATAATTGCCATATTAGAGGACAGAAAAAAACCTTATTAAAATATTGTTATACTTTTGTCACATCTATTATTTAATTAGTACTACTATCAGTTACTACTTATTGACCCTGTTCACTAGTCCTATGGTTTATGTAATAGCATTTTGTAATACAAATAAATAATACAGAATAACATATAATTTTAAATAAATGCCTATTTCATGTTTTTATGTTAAAGTAATAAAACATATATAATTATTATTACACATTATATTTTATGGGTTTTGGTCTGATGCATTTGTGTTCTGGGTTGTCCATCTAAAAAGCTGGTCACTTTTTAATGAATGTTGTTGGCGTAATTGACAGGAAGAAAATAAAATCAAGTCTTTTTTGTACTCTAATCATTTTCAGTTGGATTAAATAGTTTAAAATAAAATAATAAAATCCCTATAAGAAAAACCAGGGGAGCATATCTAACACATATAAGGAAGGGATTTTTAACCAACTTATTAAATCCGGAATATATGTATATGTAAAGTTAGACATTTGTTTTACATGAAGCATTTAAAAGTAGTTTTGTATGAGAAAAGATACCATTCACAAAACCAACAAAAGACTGACAAACTTGGAAAAAACTGGAACACAGGGGACAGACAAACAGTTAATGTTTAAAATTTACAGATGCTTCTCTAATGATTTAAATAGAAAAGAATAGTGTATGCAAAATCAAAATAGATAGCATCTGAAGAGGCAATTCAAAATTGTACAAATATATATGTCCAACAGCATATGAAAAATACCCAAACTCATTAGTGGTGAGTACAAAATAAAATGAGTGGGATACTGCTTTATATCTATTAAATGTCTGGCAATGCTTAATATCTGTTGCTGGTGGAGATGTATGGAGAAGTGTTCTCTCACATATTGTTAGTGGAAACGGGAAAATGTTATAGACTTTTTCAAAAGCAACATCTATTCAAATTAAAAAATACATAGATGTCTTCTGGCCTAGCAATTCCATTCCCAGGAATCTATCCAAGAGAAATAAAAATTTCAGATTAAAGTACAGGAATACTCAGTGCATCACTGTTTATTGTGACACCAAATTGGAAATAGTGGTAATGCTCATCAGTCATAGAATGACGATGTGTTCTTGCCAGGAAACATTATGGAACCATTAAAATGAATCCACTAGAGCTATACAAGGTGCTATGGAAGGATTTCTATGATGTGTTTGCAGAATATTAAAAAGCAAGGCACAGAAAGTATTTATAATGTAATCCTATTTTTT
>NW_012101550.1:207224-214243 GCF_000951045.1 Mandrillus leucophaeus | reverse complement strand
GTTGATGGGTGCAGCAAACCATCATGGCACGTGTATACCTATGTAACAAACCTGCACGTTCTGCACATGTATCCCAGAACTTAAGTATAATAATAACAATAAAAGAATCCTCTGCCATCATAAAACTTTTACCTCTCTTTAAAAATAAGACTGCATTAGAAAGTCAATAAATCAAATCAGTGTGGCAAATATGAAATATTCAAAAAATGTGACTGGGACTGGTGATAATTGCAAAAATGTCAATATCAGAGCACTACGTCACACCAGATAAAATAAATGTCTGTAGTGTAATAAATTAAATATAATTTTTAAAACACAAAGTTTTAAGAAAAGAAAAACTAGAAGAACATGTGAGACTTCTTTTAGTACTGAAAAAAGAATGGAATATCTAAACATAAAAGTAAAGGAAGTAAATATAAAAGAAACATTTAATTGTTGCCTTTTAAATACATTTGCTTAGATCCCACCAACATTGGATACCCAGTAAAAAGTTTTGTATGAAACAATGAATGGCCTAAACCCTTCAGTCCAGTTAACTGTGCTCAGTGGATACTTACTGTCTTTTGTTGAGGTGAACCCCAACCAAACCATGACGTATTGAAACAGACAAAAGTTTTTTCCCTAAAGAAAGCATGTAATGCAAGTATTACTCATGGAGTGTCTGTGGTACCCTAGATCCTAGTTTAGGTACTATCGGTTAGTGTTTCTCACAATGTGATGCTAAGACCACCACCATTAGAATTACTAGGGGATTTTTGTGTTAGATATGTAGATTCTAGATCTAATCCCAAACTTACTGCATGATGATGTTTGATGTTTAAGGCCTGGGAGTATGCATTTTAACAATCCTGACAGCCTATACACACTGCTTTTTTATTACTAATGATGCTGATGATTAAAAATATGAGTAATATCATCAGAAACAATTTTATATACGTGGGGTTTGATATAATTATAAACTAGGAGATGCTTGGAGTCTCGGTGTGAGAGAAGGAAAAACACTTGTATAGGTTTCCTCTACATTGATTTCTCACCCACAGAGTTATCCTATAGTTTCCCTCTTTTCTCTGATCCTTTGCAACCAACTTGCAGATCTGCTTTTAGCTCCCTAGGTCTAAATTTACAGTGATTGGGAGTAGCAGTGACCTTGAAGCTTCCTCTAACAACCTACTTTGATTTTTTGTGATTATCTTCTGTTTTAAACTGTTAGTTTGGCCTCCTGGATCCCCTGGCAGCTTCTTTACAAACCTCAAGGGACCTCCCCAGCAGGGGACATATTGCTTTGCTGTTAGAAAAGTTTTCTAGCTTTGTTGTCAAGCTTTGTGAACTGTAGAGCTCTACTTAAATGTATAGTAACATTATCTTTGCCATTATATATGCTGTCTCTTGCAATACCAATGTTCCAAAGCATTATGAATGGATTTTTAAAAAAGAGAATCATTAAGACAGTGTGATTATAGCCTGTAGCAATGGCAACGAAATGTTGCATAGTAACCCAAACTATTTTAGCTTTTAAAAATGGCCCTGGCCTTTTTCATCAATTAAAACATATAATCACTGCCTTTTGAATGGTTTTTAACCATCAAATTAAAACTCTATAAAATACTCATCAACAAAGCCTAAACTCACTTTTCAACAGAATAATAACTGAAGAAATGGTCTAAAAATTTTCAATCCATCTGACTAGGTAATGGAGTTTTCTTAAAAATTTTTAACTAGCCCTGTTCTTGAGGCCCTGTTTAGGTAGGTAACTGAATCACATGCCATTGATTTATTTGCTAATGAATTCCACACCAGCAGAGTCCCTCATAATAGGTTAAACAGAAGAAAGCAAAACTGAATCTGGGAGCTTCATGTCAGCATATTTCAGGTCTCATTTTGAGGAAGGAAAAATAATCCAAAGTGATATCCACCTCTAGTGTTTTCAGTCTCCAGACCCCAAAGTAGAGATGCTAGGATGCTATGGTTATTGACTGACATTGGTAACGATTGAGGCTTAGCATCTGTGTCCTCATAATAGTGCCTGAGATACCAACAGCCTCCCGGTGATAAATTTCTCACTTTCCAGATAACACTAGGAGCTAGGTTTTGTTCCCATTTCTATATTATTTCTATAGCAGTTGTTCTTTAAAGTCAATTTTACTAACAATCATTACACATTAACTCTAAAATTCTGAAGGTTAAGTTTATAAGGAATATAAAGGTAAGACTTGGGCCCCCATCGTCAAGCTGCTTACAACTCAGTAGTGGAGATAATTCAAGTACTAAATTGTTGTAACACGAATCCTATTATGGTAAGGATCATACAGACAGCTTTTGTTTAAAGTGGTAAAAAAAAAACTGAAATTAACTTTTATTGGAAGGAATCAGGACAAGTCTCAAATATTCTGGTAACTGAAATAGCTGTATAAGAAAGCCCCAAATATTTAAATTCCTTATGAATAGTACCTAACCAATTAAAAACATAGATATGCTTTGGAGACCATTTCTCGTTTATGCACACTCCTCTAACCTAAAGGTTTTTGAAATTTTCCATTTGTCAGGGGAAGAACTGTAAACATTCAATGTTATTTTCTCAAATATCTGCATTTCTTGCCACATAAAGTGAAGGATGGGAAAGTGCATTTTCAAAACCTGCACCTGTGTTCCTCAACATGTTAGGGATTATGACACATTTCTATTTGTTTATAGATTACTCATGTATTGTATGCTCCTGTTCTGACATCTCCATCACGAGCTGATGCTGAAAGCACTTTGCTTTTTAATTCATTAGGTAGCAGTCTCCTGTACTAACTACAGATGTCCATGCCACAAACAAACTTATCTCTACCTGTTATCCCACCAATCTTGATTTGAATCGGGAGGACAATATTCTTTCTCACATGAATCTTTAATTTAGCAAATTTGTTAAAAGCTCACTTCAAAATCGACAGCTTCAGAGAGACGCAGAAATGATGATCCTTTCTTATTAAAAAGCATTCAGTGGGAACAATTATGGAAAAGTGACATTTAAACCAAAAGGGTTAGATAGGAATTTCCTTTGCTAAAGAAAGAATATCCTCCCTCTGTCCTCCATTTATTTCTTATGATAATAGATAACACTTACCAAACATTTTTCAACTGCTAAAAATGCCATTTTCACACGTATTTATTTGTTCTTTACAACACTGTGAGACAGCTGATACGATATCTAATTCACAGGTGAGGTAATTGTGACTCGCTCCAAGTCATACCAATGATTTGTGGTAGATTTGGAATGTGAGATCAAGGCTATCTTCCTATACTCTTTGCACTACATTAAATATAAATTTCTGGGAGATTCTCCATAGGAATACAAAAGCATGTGAGATAGAGTAGCCTTTGCCTGTAAGGTATAGCCTATGGAGTTTGAGAAACAACAGTTATGTAAAGAAACATAATGCTATGTAGTTTATGGCCAGGGCCACAGAAAGCATGCAATTTCCTCAGTTCTATACGGTCATGCTATTAAGATAAAAAAAATTGGGCTTTTAAGAAAAAGTTTGCTTACTTCTTAAGATCATTGGAAAAAATGAGTATTTGGTTTATATGACTCTGAACCCTCGAGGCCTGTTGATTTTGTAGCCATTGCTCTCTTAGCATTTCTGATTCTTAGGAATGAAACAAAGCAGAGCTTTTGAAAATTAAAATAAAGGTTGAAGAATGAAAATCTGTTATTTTTCCTCATCAAATAGAAATGAAAAGGCCTGAGAATAATGTGAGAGAAATAAATTCTAACCTTGCCCACTAAGCTCCAAACTTCTTTCCAATTTTAACTAATGGTCAGTGGGGGATAACGTGATTGTGAATCATAGGCGCAAAGAGTTATGATTAACCCAGAATCGATTTGCAGAGGTCCTTATAATTCATTGCCCACATAAGTCCTAAAGATGGGATGGCTTTAATATTTATAACACATGGTTTAGGTGGTAGCCTCTCACACTTTGGGCAAATTAATAACTTAGCAGTATTCATCAATTCTTCTGAATTTATACAGCACAATAAATCATGATCAAACAAGTTTAAGCACTGAAGACTGACTTTAAAATATATACGGTTTTGTTGACTGCTACCTTAATGGTTGGCCTATGATAACTTACCTGCTATTTTGTTGAAATTTTAATTTGTGCTCTCACATAGTCATCATGGGGCACAAACTTTCATAAATAATCTAGGAATATATTTAAAATAAACAAACATCAACTTTTTTTAAAAAAATCAATTTTTTAACCTAGAAAAGAAGTGTTATGCCCACCTCTAAATCTTATCTCTTGCCTGTTCTTTTTGAGATTATCAGAATACTAAATCTATTTTTTAAAGTTTTTAAAAGCATTCTAGGAAAATAGAAAACTGAATGTAGCTTCTTTCCCTTCCACTGCCAACTTTTTCCTGAAACAAATGGCTACTGGGTTCTGGAAGACAGAAGGTTAGAAAGGTTGGGGCTCTAGGTAACTGCATGTGGGAAAAGAACTGGTGATTCTCTCCTTCAGGCTGGGCGTGTCTGCGAAAACAAGTACAACCTGCAGGGAAGGCAACGAAGAAACTCAGTTTGAGGAAAGCTTGGTTCACAGAGATCTGTGGCTCCCAAGTTCTCCTGACTTCCTTCCTTAGATATTGGTTCCCATGAATATACATGTTCTGTTGCCTTTAAACTGGCCAGGACGCAGGTGAATGGATGGACAGAGACCTCCCTGTCCTGGAGCCTTGGGGCTTGGGACAGACCAGAAGACTGGAGAGCCCTTAGCAGCTTCTGTGTGTCTCAGGAGGGGAATTGAGTCACCTTGTTTGTTCTGGTCCACAGGAAGAGAGGATATTTTACCTTCTACAATTAGCAAGACTGCCAGTTCCTAGGCTACTTCAACAACTAGACCTGAATCCTCATGAGCTGACAAACAAAAAAGAATAATCCATGTAGTGAGTTCCACAGTTGGAAAGGGAAAAATGAATTACAACAAGTAGAATACACTCCAGGGAAACAGCAGTGTGGAAGATTACAATTCTAACAGAAAAGTAAAAAGAGCACTTAACTGGATTCAAGTGAGACCAAAAAAATCTTTGAGGCTACAAACAAATAATCCAGCCCCAATTTCTCAACCAAAGTATTGAATAGATGAATTGAAGGAAATGCTCATAAATGTAAGCTTAATAGGAAGAGCTAGGATGACAACTGCCCAGATTTGCCTCCAATGCCTAGTCATAGCACAAAAGCCCCATGTCATGAGGACCTTTCAGCGAGGCAACAAATCCAGGATTTTGGCAATGGGTACAGAAGGTTAGGGAGGGGTAGTATCAAACCCATACAGCAGCTCAAAAAATAGCAGTTGAAAGCAACACTGTGTTTGTAGCAGATGGATATGGCATAGATTATCTGTTTCCCACAGTTGCTGTCACTGTTTTTCCTCCTGACTGCTGATGTTGGCAACTGTGATTTGCTGTTCACAATAATGAATCATCCCTTGTTGCACCATGCGAGTGCTGAGGCTTAAGTGTGTTACTTAAGCACATTGTAATCATGGGTATTAATAGTCCTTTGTCTGTGGATTGACGGTTTTCTTGGTATCATCTCGATACCAAGATAATGTTAATTTAACTTTCAATACTGTTTTTTTCTGAGAGTTCAGATAATAAATATGAGAACGATTATAATACCAACGCCAGCATGACCTGAATATCGCTGAAAAATAAGGCTAAATGACAATGTTATCTTATTACAAATGGAAGGACATAAATAACTGGATCAAAGAGGCAAATAACCAAAACAAACTACTGCACAATCTGCAGAAAAGAAATTTGCAATTGGGTATGATGGAGAAAAGGATGTGAAAACACATATGTAGACTGAATCTCATAGTTTGGAATAAGACAGGGAATACTTCTAAATCAATCAAAAGTTTCTGTGTCTCCCCAAAGACACCAATGCACAGTTAAAAACAGTGGCTACTGAGTTAGTTTGGGCATGCCACATGAAGAAACATAACTATTGTGCGGTTCCCCTGATAGCTCTATAAAACGGAATGAAGCTACTTTTCCTTATTACAAGGTTTCAAATAAAATGTTCTGTGGGAAAACAAAAGGACAAAAGTTTGCTAACAGATGTGTTGGCCTCTTACTGTATAGAGCTGATTCTTTCAGATCTTACTTGAATGAGCATGTTTTCTACAGTAAAGTTACATGCCAAATAATGGCAACAAAAACTGATTCTTCTAGCAGTTAGGTACTTTTACTTTAAAAATGGAGTTTCAAATCATCTTCTTGATTTTTATGAATATTTTAATAAAACCACAGAAAACATAAAGCAAAAGTCTACTGATATTTTGTCCAGATACTTGCCCTCTATCTGCAAATTCTATAGACATTGCAAGTGTACATTTAAGCAAGTTTTGTTTAGTCTATAAACCTTTTTTTTTTTTTTGTTTTTTAAAGACAGAGTCTCATTCTGTTGCCCAGGCTATACAGTGCAGTAGCTCGTCTCAGACCACCACAGCCTCCACCTCCAGGGTTCAAGCCATTTTCCTGCCTCAACCTCCTGAGTAGCTGGGACTACAGGTGTGCGGCCACCACATTTGTCTAATTTTTGTATTATTTTTGGTAGAAACAGGGTTTTGCCATGTTAGCCAGGCTGGTCTCGAACTCCTGGCTTCAAGTGATCCACGTGCCATGGCTTCCCAAAGTGCTGAAATTACAGGCCAGAACCACTGTGCCTGCTCTTAGTCTATAAACTTCTTATCAAAGACAATTAAAAGATCTTACCTGCAAAATGAACTGCACAGCTTGTGTATAACACTGCTTACCTGTGATATGAAAGCTTTCATAATTAAAATTTTTGGTCACTTTTCAGTTACCTCAAAATGTGCAGAAAAATTTGAGGGTTTTTACTTAATAGAGATGGAAGGAGATAACTAGCTTCTTTAGACACATGACTACAAGATGACTATTAATGGCTAAAATGTTGGACTGTCATAAAATCATTTTCAAAGTGTGAGACAAGAAGAGTGTCCTTC
>NW_012101550.1:165382-205974 GCF_000951045.1 Mandrillus leucophaeus | reverse complement strand
GTAAATATCCAGCACAGAGTCAGCAAAGAGTTAAAAATAATTGCCATATTAGAGGACAGAAAAAAACCTTATTAAAATATTGTTATACTTTTGTCACATCTATTATTTAATTAGTACTACTATCAGTTACTACTTATTGACCCTGTTCACTAGTCCTATGGTTTATGTAATAGCATTTTGTAATAAAAATAAATAATACAGAATAACATATAATTTTAAATAAATGCCTATTTCATGTTTTTATGTTAAAGTAATAAAACATATATAATTATTATTACACATTATATTTTATGGGTTTTGGTCTGATGCATTTGTGTTCTGGGTTGTCCATCTAAAAAGCTGGTCACTTTTTAATGAATGTTGTTGGCGTAATTGACAGGAAGAAAATAAAATCAAGTCTTTTTTGTACTCTAATCATTTTCAGTTGGATTAAATAGTTTAAAATAAAATAATAAAATCCCTATAAGAAAAACCAGGGGAGCATATCTAACACATATAAGGAAGGGATTTTTAACCAACTTATTAAATCCGGAATATATGTATATGTAAAGTTAGACATTTGTTTTACATGAAGCATTTAAAAGTAGTTTTGTATGAGAAAAGATACCATTCACAAAACCAACAAAAGACTGACAAACTTGGAAAAAACTGGAACACAGGGGACAGACAAACAGTTAATGTTTAAAATTTACAGATGCTTCTCTAATGATTTAAATAGAAAAGAATAGTGTATGCAAAATCAAAATAGATAGCATCTGAAGAGGCAATTCAAAATTGTACAAATATATATGTCCAACAGCATATGAAAAATACCCAAACTCATTAGTGGTGAGTACAAAATAAAATGAGTGGGATACTGCTTTATATCTATTAAATGTCTGGCAATGCTTAATATCTGTTGCTGGTGGAGATGTATGGAGAAGTGTTCTCTCACATATTGTTAGTGGAAACGGGAAAATGTTATAGACTTTTTCAAAAGCAACATCTATTCAAATTAAAAAATACATAGATGTCTTCTGGCCTAGCAATTCCATTCCCAGGAATCTATCCAAGAGAAATAAAAATTTCAGATTAAAGTACAGGAATACTCAGTGCATCACTGTTTATTGTGACACCAAATTGGAAATAGTGGTAATGCTCATCAGTCATAGAATGACGATGTGTTCTTGCCAGGAAACATTATGGAACCATTAAAATGAATCCACTAGAGCTATACAAGGTGCTATGGAAGGATTTCTATGATGTGTTTGCAGAATATTAAAAAGCAAGGCACAGAAAGTATTTATAATGTAATCCTATTTTTTAAACCAACAATGACCAGGAATTACATAAATACATTGGTATATGTGTAAAAATGTTAGTACATTATTAAAAATGCTTACAGAAAAATATGGAATAATACTATGTATTCCATTTGTTATCTTTAGAGGGTAGAAAAATATGGCTAGAGGTATGAAAAAAGAGAAGAATTGGAAAAAGCCAAGAAGAACAGTAAAAATAATGCTTTAAAAGACATGTGTAGTTACATTTATGCACTTATGAAAATTACGTATGTGTAAATATGTAATTGAAGGTTTGTGTTTTGTAATAAGATTTTTTGAAAGTCAAGTTTATTAAGGTCTAATTTATACACAGTCAAATTCATAATTTTTAGGTATATAGTAAAGAATACTGAATAAAAGTCCAAAATTTGTTTTATGTTTAGAATTTTTAAATAGCATCATTAACATATACAGTAAAATAACAGTTAGCTTTTGGGTCCTATGCTTTATGAGTGTATAAGTCCTAGGGTATTCATAATTACATGCTCCTAGTTGCTTTGCTCTAATAACTGATTTATTCTTAGTCAGCTAGGAGGGCCATTGACAGACCTTAACTTTAAACTGAACAATATATTAACACAAAATTAACCCAATACACATAAAATTTATGCTAAAATTGCTAGATCTTGCCATCTGTCCATCTGTATTTTCCTTTCCCAACCACTCTGTTAATAGGTATGTTCGTATGGATTCTGAAAAAATAGTAGGGAGAAAGTTTGCTTTTGAAATTATATTGTAAAACAAACTAAATCCTAAAATAAGTGAGATTTCTACCTTTATAACAGAAATCAATTTTGTCTCTAATTGGGCTGACCTTCATGAACAGCATTTGCTCTCATTTCTCATACTTAAAATTCCCTAAGTGGCTGTATTATTTCTTGCCCTTGGTTCTTAGATATTCACTTTCTTTTGCTTGGAGTGTTTTCCTGTTCACCTTCCCCTCTCAGTTCTACTTTTTTTATTTGTAGTTTTTTTTGTTTTGTTTTTTGAGTCAGAGTCTCACTTTTTTGCCCAGGCTGGAGTGTAGAGGTGTGATCTCAACTTACTGCAGTCTCTGTCTCCCGGGTACAAGTGATTCTCCAGCCTCAGCCTCCCAAGTAGCTGGGACTACAGGCACATGCCACGATGCCCAGCTAATTTTTGTATTTTTAGTAGAGATAGGGTATCACCAGGTTGGCCAGGCTGGTCTCAAACTCCTAACCCGGAATTATCTAGCTACCTCTGCCTCCCAAATAACTGGGGTTACAGGTACGAGCCACTGTGGCCAGCCTCAGTTCTACTTTCTACTATCCTCTCTAACTTGTATTAATCTTTTCATAACTGAGATCAGCTTAGATGTCACTTATTCCTAAAAGCTCTCCAGGACCCCAGGCTTTGGTTAGTGTCCCCTTAAATGATCCTATTGCACCTTGTATTTACTCCTAAAACAGCACTTTAGCGCATTGCATTATACTTACCTCCTTTGACTTTGCTCTATGCCATGTAACTGTAAACTTCTGGCAGGCTGGAACTGCAGGCTTTTCATGCTAGTATCATCACCTCACCTATGTCTAGCACAAGGCCCAATATTATCAGGAGTAGGCAAGTGATAAGTACTTTTTTTTGAATAATTATTCACTTTCTTTCTTTCTCATGGTCACAAGACTACCATATCTCGAACTCCCTATTCATTAAACTATCACTATATCCCAATTTTCAAACATTGGTAATAAGGACCAAGAAATAACAGAATGTTGTGACAGATCAATGATATTTTTGCTATATACAGACTATACATAGTGTTCCATCCGAATAAAGGTATTTAAGTTACCATTATTAGTTAAACCATTGTGGTTTAAGTAGCATAGATACCAAAAGATTCAAAAAGTGTAGGTATGACTCAGCACAGTTTCCTAGAATGTTTTGAAATGTTGGCAGTGTTCTATGTCTATGCTGTCCAATATATACCCACAAGCCACATATGGCTACTGAGCACTTGAAATGTGGCTAATGTGATTGAGGAATTGAATTTTTAAATTTTATTTAATTTTAACACATTTAAATTTAAATAGTCACATGGGGCTAGTGGGTTATCACATTGGACATTACAAATTTGAAGATATTTGTTCCTATGGAAAAGTATGATTTTTAGCCCTCCTAGAACCACTCAAGAACAGTCATTTTTGGCATATGATCATAGATGGGCTTGGATTTCAATTAGCTCCTTTGTATCTATACATTACTATTCTCAATTATAGGCATACCTCAGAGATACAGCAGGTTCAGTTCCAGATCACAGCATTAAAGCAATATTGCAATAAAGTGAATCACATGACTTTTTGGTTTCCCAGTACATATAAAGGTATGCCTACACTATATTGAAGTCTATTAAGTGTGCAATAGCATTATGTTTATAAAAGCCAATGTACATACCTGAATTAAAAAAATATTTTATTGCTAAAAACTGCTAACAATCATCTAAGCCTTTAGCAAGTTGTAATCTTTTTGCTGGTGGAGGGTCTTGCTTCCATGTTGATGGATACTGACTGATCAGAGTGGTGACTGCTGAAGCTTGGAGTGTCTGTGGCAATTTTTAAAAATAAGACAACAATTAAACTTGCCACATTCATCAAATTTTTCTTTCACAAAAGATTTATCTGTAGCATGTGATGCTTTTAGACAGTATTTTGCCCAGAGTAGAACTTCTTTCAAAATTGGAGTCAGTCCTCTCAAACCCTGCTGCTGCTTTACCAACTAAGTCTATGTTATATTTTAAATCCTTTGTTGTCATGTTAACAATGTCTATAACAACTTCACCAAGAGTAGATTCCATCTCAAGAAACCATATCCTTTGCTCTTCCATAAGAAGTGACTCCTTATTCATTCAAGTTTCATCACAAGATTGCAGCAATGCAGCTATATTGTCAGGCTCCATGTCTAATTACAGTTCTCTTACCATTTCTATCACATTTGCAGTTACTTCCTCTACTAAAGTGTTAAGCCTGTCAAAGTCATCTATGGGGGTTGGAATGGACTTCCGCCAAACTCCTACTAATGTTGACATTTTGACTTTCTCCCATGAATCATGAATGTTCTTACTGGCATCTAGAATGGTGAATCTTTTCCAGAAGGTTTTCAATTTACTTTGTCCAAATTCATCATAGAAATCACTTACATGGCAGCTATGGCTTTGGAAAATATATTTCTCAAATAATAAGTTTTAAAGTCAAAAGTACTTCTTGATCTATGGGATGCAGAATGGATCTTGTGTTAGCAGGCATGAAAACATTGATCTCCTTGCACATCCCCATCAGAGCTCTTGAGTGACCAGGTGCATTGTTAATGGGCAGTCATATTTTGAAAGATTTTTTTTTTTTTTTTTTCTGAGCAGTAGATCTCAACAGTGGGCTTAAAATATTCAGTGAACCATGCTGTACCCAGATGTGGTGCCATTCAGACTTTGTTGTTGCACTTATTGAGCACAGGCAGAGTAGATTTAGTGTAATTTTTAAGGTCCCTAGCATCCTCAGAATGGTAAGTGAGCACTGGCTTCAACTTCAAATCATCAGCTGCATTAGGTCCTAACAAGAGTCAGATAGTGCTTTGAAACTCTGAAGCCAGGCATTGACTTCTCTCTAATTCTGAAAGTCCTAGATGGAACTTTCTTTCAATATGAGCCTATTTTATCTACATTGAAAAGCTATTGTTTAGCATAGCCACCTCCATCAATGGATCTTCACTAGATCTCCTGGATCACCTCCTGTAGCATCTGCATCAGTTCATTTTGCAGTTCATTTTTGCAGTTCAGTTCATTTCTGTTGCTTCATTTTGCACTTTCATTTTATGGAGACGACTTCTTTCCTTAAACCTCAAGAACCAAGTGCTTATCTTCTAACTTTTCTTCTGCAGCTTTCTCATCTCTCTAATAGAGGTGAATAGAATTTAGATAAAAGTTATTGCCTTGCTCTGGCTTAGGCTTTGGCTTAAGGGAATGTTGTTGCAGCTGGTTTGATCTTCCAACACCACCACTACAACTTTCTCCATATCAGCAATGAGGCTGTTTTACTTTCTTTTCTTTTCTTTTTTTTTTTTTAGGGGGGTGAAGTCTTGCTCTTGTCCCCCAGGCTGGAGTGCAATGGCGCGATCTTGGCTCACTGCAACCTCTGCCTCCTGAGTTCAAGCAATTCTCCTACCTCAGCCTCCTGAGTAGCTAGGATTACAGGCGCCTGCCACCATGTCTGGCTAATTTTTGTATTTTTGGTAGAGCTGGGGTTTCACCATATTGGCCAGGCTGGTCTCAAACTCCTGACCTCAGGGGATTCACCTGCCTCGGCCTCCCAAAGTGCTGGGATTATAGGCATGAGCCACTGCGCCTGGCCTGTTTCACTTTCTTATCATTCATGCATTCATTGGAGTAGCACATTTATTTTCCTTCAAGAATTTTTCCTTTGCATTTAACTTGGCTAATCATCCGACAGAAGAGGCCTAGCTTTTAGTCTGTCTTGGCTTTCAACATGTCTTCCTTACATGTGACTCTTCCTTTCACTTGAACACTTAGAGACCATTGTAGGTTATTAATTGGCCTAATTTCAAAATTGCTGTGTCTCAGGGATTAGGGAGGCCTGAGCAGAGGGAGAGAAATGAGTAAACTGACAGTTGGTGAGGCAGCCAGAACAAACACATTTACTGATTAAGTTAGCCATCATGTGGGTACAGTTTATAGTGCCTCATAACAATAGAAATAGTAGAATCAAATATCACTGGTAACAGATCACTTCAGCAGATACAATAACAATGAAAAAGTTAGAAACTTTGTGATAATTACCAAAATGTGACAGACACTGTTGGGAAAAATGGCATCAATAGACTTGCTTGATACAGGGCTGCTGCAAACCTTTAATTTACTAAACACACAATCTCTGTAAAGTGCAATAAGCCCCATAAAACAAGGTACGCTCATGCATCAAAAGCAGCTTTAGGGCAGACATTTTTTTAGACTGACTATACAGGGCAGACATTTTTTTAGATTGACTATACAGATAATACTTAACTAAATTAATTGCTTTGGGCAAGAGTAATTACATAAGAGTTAAGGGAAAAACTCAGCATTTTATTATTGCTTAATAGTGAAAAAGAATTGCCCATGTAATTAATAACACAATCCCCTCTGAAAAGCAAAATGGGAAGATTTTGTTATAAAATGAAGTGGAAAATGAGTAAACTCTTAAATTAGGACTTGGTGTTGGAAATATCACTCACTGAGCATGGCAGCTTTTCAATTACTAAATTCAGGATTTTTACATTATTACCTTGTCGTGTTATGAAAACATGATGACATTTTAAGGTGATGATAGTTCACAGTCTATTATTACACATTACACAGGGCATTAAAAATAAATTTATATGGTGATCAGTTGTCACAATTCAGTATCTCACTAACTTCTTGGCCCAGCAATGAGAAAATAAAGGTGTAATATAACAGTGTTATTCATAATAATATGGTTACTCCAAATAAGGACAGAATGATTTCCAAAGAAGTCAGATAATCAGTATTTTTTTCGTCATTTTGGAAAAAATTATATAAAGTGGCTTGATGAAAAAAAATTATTATCAAAGTTTAAAGACAGGGGAACAAAGGAAGAATAGAAATTTTGGTCAGAAGTTAAATAGAAGTAATCCCAGTAAACATTCTACAAGTAATATTTTAGAAGCTTCAGTGAAACCTATGCCTCAGTTGGCTTAATCTCGCATAGATTCAATTACTAATCTTTTTCATAGCTGAACATTTGGAAATTACTAGCTAGCAGAAATAACTCAGCTGTTGGTGTTATCAGGATTCTTTAGTTAAAATGTCCCTCACTGAATGCAGCAGTCCCAATTTATTAAAAGAGTAAACCCTGGGAAAAGGAAATAATCTAAAGAATAGAAGTGAGGAATAAGGCACGAAAATGGGACAGGTTTCAGGACACCCGTGTATTTATGTTAGGGTAGGATATGACGTATAGGAGAGGGGTGAGTCAGGAACTTCCTTGAGTAGGCATACACTCTATTTTCAATTCTTATCATCTGGCTATGCTGTATTTAAACCAGTCCAACTGTCCAATCCAATCCAAACCATAATCATGCTATATTTAATCCAAATCCAATTCAAATCACACAGTACAACCATTTGTAGCATGATTTGTAGGATGTAAATTTACTTATCATGAAAAGCACAGATTTTGAGTCTTGAATTCAATGAATTTTCATTAAAAAATACACCTGTGAATGTACTGCCTCCATTAAGATACAGAACATTTCCATCACTCCAGAAATTTTCCTTGCCCTCTTCCTCACCCTCTGGGCACTATTGCTCTGATTTCTCTCACCATGATAGATTTGTTTTGCTAGCTCTTGAGCTTCATAGAAATGATATCAAATGGTATGTACTCTTCTGACTCTGACTAGTTTTGAACAGCACAATGCTTTTGAGGTACAGCCAATTGGTTTGTGTATCAGTAGCTCATTACTATTTCTTGCAGTATTGTGGTGTGAATAGACCACTGTGTTTTTCCATTTCTCCACTGTTGGACATTTGGGTTGCTTCCAATTTGAGTCTTTTATGGATGGAAGTTTTCATGTCTTTGAGGTAAATACCTGAGATTGGAACTGCTGAGTCATAGGCTATATATATATATCTTCAGTTTGGTAGGAAACTGCTAAACAGATTTCTAAAGTATGTTTTGCACATTTTACATCATCAATATATGTAAGTTCTAGTCACTGCACATTTTTACCAATATTTGGTGCTATTAGTCTTCCTAATTCTAGCTATTATAGTAGATGTGAAATGTATATCATTGTGGTTTCAATGTATATTTTCTTGGTGACTAATGATGTTAATTAAATATTTTTGAGTTTATTGGTAATTTGTGTATCTTCTTTTACGAAATGACATTTCTAATCTTTTGCTTATTTTCTATCGTATTAATTGTCTTTTCATTATTGATTTTAGTTCTTTATATATGAGATACAAGGTCTTTGTCAGAGATATGTATGCATAGTAAATATTTTCTCCCATTGTATGGCTTGCCTTTTTAATTTTCTTAATAGTGTATTTGATAAGTAGAAATTTTTTTATTTTTATAAAATTCAATGTATCAAGTTTGTGTTTTTGTTTAAGGAACTTGTATTTGTACTGAGACATAGTTTTAATCTTACAAATTCATTCTGGAATTTTAATGGAATACCTGATGAGTTTACTCAGCCCTTTTAATTTGGCAGGGCTTGAACTCCAAACTTTTTCTACTCTGTGGTATATGGCAGATAAGTTACGCTTAAATCTTGGGCCTTCTAGCTGTTGCTTTTTCCAGCATGATTTCTCCCCTGTGCATACACAGTTCAGGGTTATCCAAGAATTTGAGGGCAGTTTGAATGTCAATTTACGACTGTTCCTGTTCTGATTCTCATCTTTCTGGTATTCCCTCTTAATTTTCAGAGTTTCGGCAACCCTAACTCCATCCTGTGACACTCCAAGCCAGTAAAACTGCAACTTTATTCTTGAATTCTAGCTGCTTTGATCTGTGTATGGACTTAGAAGTGTGCTCAGGGGAAAAGCCATATAACTGCAACTTTTTTTTTTGTGCAGTTTCTTCTCTCAAGGGTTGTATCTCCTCCAGCTTCTGCCTGCTTTTGTGAAAGGGTTAGTTTGGTACAAGATACTCAGCCAATACTGGAATCAGAATATAGCATTTTTTGTATGTATATAATCACATTGTTCTCCAGTAGACTGATGGAAGCAAATGTAAGCCACAGTTTTAGGATTATTTTATCTCAAACTTAAATGATGCATTTGGAAATGAAATTTACTTAGGATAAAATTACAAAAAGTTTCAACGATGATAAAATTATTTTTGTGAGACATTCTGTAATCATCTAAAAGCTTTTTTCACTTAAAGAAATGTCTACAATTTACTTGTCATCTATTTACCCGAAGTACACCTGAAGAGGCTGGTCTAACTCTAAATTGTAGGTGAAACACTTTTAAGTCTCCTTGGGCTGAGAATTGCCCACTAATGACAGTGCTATAAAATTTTTCTCTTCCCCAGATCTGCTTCTTTTGCACTCTCTAGTGGAATAGATGCTGAATCATTAAACAGAGTGCTGCAGGTGACTCACATTGAAGTCCATCCAACAGCATTTGTTGGGTATGGACTGTGCACCAGCACTCCATTGGGTGTCAGACCAGAAGTGAAAGGAGACAGGATCATTTCCTGGTTTTAAATATCCTGGAATTGAGTTGGAGGTAAAATTTTATGGCAATGCTTAATTCAGTGTATGATTTTCTTAGTCTAGATTATATATGTAATTACTGAGAAACTTAAAAAGAAAAATTATCATAAACAGCATTATTTAGTGACAGAGTGGGTTTTGTCCTATGCTTTGAAGAAATTATAAATAAAAATAATTACAGTATATACTCAATATGAAGCTACATTTTATACAATTCTTGCTTCAGTCTCTTCTCTGCACACATACATACACAAATTCACATTATTTTGTCTGAATAAAACATAGAAACAGAAACAGAAAGCTATGAAAGAGGATAAAGAAAGAGACAAAAGATAGTTTTAGTTTGCATCTAGAGGTGCATTCTCCTTCAAGAAGATGCATTTTGGCAGATACAAAAATCTGTAAATATAAAACATATTAAAATGAAAATATAACTAGTATTATAACTTGTTCATAGGGAAATCTTCTTGAAACTGGGTTAAATCTTAGAAAAATAAGTAAGATTAATCAGAATAAATTTGGTTGAAAAGAAATCAGAGCAATCACCTAAGAGAGGGGAAAGTTACCATTTTTTTTTTTTTTTTGGTCAGCAAGAAACCTATTAGACACCTCTTAGAGACAGTGATTCAAAGCAAAATTCATTGGTGTTTAGCACAGTAAAAAAACTTTAAAAGAGAGTGAGTGAGAAAGGAAGCATGAGAAGGAATGAGTGAATGAGAGAAAGAGAGATAAAGAATGGAAAGAAAGAGACAGTGGACTATGGGGGGAGGGATAGCAGCTGGAAGAAATGTAATAATTTTATGAAGTTGCAAGATTGCCTATGTGGAATGGAAGCTGTAAAAATAAGTGATATCATTTGGATCTAAGAACACAGAGTCTAGAGTCAGACCACCTGGGCGTGAAATGTGAAATCTGACATTCCTCTTATTAGGCTATGTTAACTTCAACGAGCTTGTTTCCACAACCGTAACTTGAATAGTTGTCATGTATGTTGTACCAGAGAATGTATAGAGCATGTGATAGCCCATTCTTAGTTCACAGCAAACTGTCTATGTTTTTAATCTTTCCTATTGATATTATTAAGGAATAAGGCTGCAATCCTTTAAGTCAGGGCTAGCTAATAGAAAGCTTTCAATGCAACCGTTTATATTTGATCCAGAGGTATCAAATAAAGAGTAGCAAAAAATGAAATTCAGTAGATGGAAGTTTAAGTGTGAAACACAGCTTGGGAATAGAATATCACAGGAACTAAGTGAATAGCATTTGGTTGTAAGATAAGTACGTAGGCAAGGATTTTCATTGAGGCAGATAGAAATATTTGGATTCAAAGGAAGTAGAAAGAAGCAGCTGAACCTGCAAGCTAACAAATTTGGGAGGCAAAAGAGGATAGGTAATGAAGAGTGTCTTGGGATTTCTGGGTTGTGTGATAGGGAGATTCGCTGGAGTGACTGCTCTGATAAGGATGATGAACAATAGGGACAGGGATAGTTCTGAGGGAATTATAGGAAGTTCTCTCCTAGGAAAGAGAAATTACAAATGAGCAAGTGAGCATTAAAATTCATTCTATTGGTAAGTCAGGCAAAACGATCTTACACATAAGCTAAAAAATATACTGACTCCTAATGCATCCTTGGAGAAGTTGGTAAGTCTCTTGCATTCTGTTTCCCTGTGAACTAAAAGATTGTAAAACATCCACCATGATATTTTGGAGCTGCAGATTTTCAAAACAGAAACACATAAAAACCACAAGTAGAAATACATTTACTTCAAGTAACAGCTTATCAAAATATATAAAATAGTTACTATCACATGAGGAAAGGCTCAACAAAGTAAATTAATTTTCAATTTGTTAAAAAAATAGCTGACTTTGGGAGTTCTTATATGCTTGTTGTTTATTGTTATTGTTTGTTTAATTGAATGAAGCTGAGAATCCAATGTTTACCTAAATAAAACTAACATATCTCTTTGAAACATATTTTCACTTTAGATTTCTGCTCTAAAAATGTGATTATTTCTGCATAATTACACATCTGTTCACCATCTACTGATAATTTTCTTTTACAATTTTCTTCATGCCCATGAGCAATATATTTCTTATCAAATCATACACTTGAACATTGCATCAAATTGCCGAATATCAAAACAAATACATTAAATATTAAGTCAGATATATTTTAAAATTAAATACACCAGCCATAAACCAGATCCCTGTTAAATCAATTACATTGTATGTAGAACAGCCTCATAAATGTCCATGTAATACATTAAAACTGATCTATCAAAAACTAATATCCAAGAATGAGACAGATTGTGTTTTCAGCAGTAATATCTAAGTGATCTATCAAATTAGACACTGACTAATCAAAACATTGAGCACCGTTAATGCTACAAAACAAAGCAAAGTAACGTACTTTTTACTTGCATCTGGAAAAAGACTTCATATAATAACTTGGTCATTCTCAAGCAGCATTTATTTTCTAAGAAAGTCATAATGGGGTATTAGAAATATTATTAGCAATAGCCTTAGAAGAATTTATTGTACATTAAACATATACAATTGCAATATTTCTAGAAATTACAAAGATTTACTAGGGTTAATTTGTATCTGAATGGCTCAGTGGCAAACGGTAATAAACACAAGGCAAAAGGAAATTGGCAAGAAATGTATAGCCTTTACATATAGATCTCATTTCAAACCCAGTTCTGCCACACTGATGTAAAATAAACATAAATAGCTTGCTTAACTACTCGGGACCTCAGTTTTCTCAGCTATAAAATTCATGTCAAAATACCTTCCTTGTGGAGTTTTGAACACTAGTGACAAGGCAAGAAAAATAAATATCGAGCACAGTGCCTGCCACATAACAGGTGATCAATACATGGTATGTAGAAGTTGTTATTAACGATACCTGAAGAGCAAATAATGACCTCATTTTATTTGTATTCTATATGATCTTTATACAGAAATTCAAGTAATATAATGATGAGGAAATCTTCCAATATTGGAAGAAATATTTTCACAGTAATATTATTACCAGGAAGAACTGCAGAATGTTAGCTGTGCAAAATTCTAGGGCAGTAAAAGGCCTATAGGTAAAAAAAAATCAGGGATAAGTCATTAAATAGCTCTCAAGAGAGTGACAATGGTAAAGAAATTATAATAACATAAACATTTTTATTGAGTTCTTACTGCATCTCTGACACTGTGCAAAATGCTTTTCATGAAGTGCTTCATTAAGTTTTACAATAACTTTATGAGTAGGTATTATTCCCACTTTACAAATATTGGGAATGAACGAAGATTAGAGAGGATCAATAATTTGCCCAAGTTCCCACAGCAAGTAAATACAGGGCTGAGTTTGGCTCCTAGTTTGGCTCCTAATAACAGATATCAGAACTTGGTCTAGTTGTGAAAAGATTATGTAATGAAAGAAAAGAATGCATACACACACAATTATGAAATGTTAAATACTAATAAAATTAAATCTCAATGTACCCTCAACAAGGTGTCAAAAGAGAGGCCACAACTAAATGCTAAGGAATTTCATGGACAATTGACATTGAAGGAAGGGATACTACAGGAGGCTTCCTAAAGAGACGAAAGCCAAGTTGGATCCTACAAGATAGAGGCCTGGAGGTCACCATTGTTTGAGGAGAGTTGACAGTATGTCTTAAAAAGCAGGAGAGTGCAGAATCATGAATGATGCTGAATTCTAGGCTAAAAAGCTAGGACTTCATTCTGGGTATAATGCATATGATGAACCTGCTAGACAGTTCATGTCCCATTGATCAGGCAAAACCAGGAACCTGCTGATTATTGTACAGCTGGAAAGCAGGTCCAGTGTTGTCAAATGTTCTGATTTGTTTAGAGAAATAAAAAAGTCCACATTACAAATTTATCTTGTTGTCAGGGAATGTAAGTATTTTTAAACATTTCTCAGGCCTTGGCCTTCAGTACTGGGCAGGGGGTGGGGCTCAGACTTAGTTTACCCATCTGCTGTAGGCAATTGTGAGTGTGACTCTGCAGCCTTTAAAGGAAGTTTCTCATTGACTTCAGTGGAGAAGCTGGGTGGGTATGAATCAGAATGACAGCATGAGCTGATGGCAACAGGAAAACATGGACAATAGTACTGGGATTTGATGCATTTTCTGTTTGCCTTCTCTCTTGAATAGTTATTGCAAAGTACAAGGATGTAAAGAATAAACCATTCTCATTCTTACAGAAACACTGGTGATCGACTGTTTGCATTGGCTTATAGGTTATCTATAACTCTGAACCCTAATTTTTTGTAGTCCTGTATGATATCAATGTAAATTAATGGAGAGGAAAACATTTACAACCTTATCAATGTGTACAAAAGACCTATTATTCCAACTGCAAAAAAATTTTGGTTGTTTTATAAATGTTCTTTAGCTTATTCATTTAAAAATAGTGTCTGTCTCTCCCTCCTTCCCTCCCCCTTTCTTCTTTTTATATTTTTTAGGTGGTAGTTTCTGTTTGGAAAAATCACCTCTTAACATTTACCATATAACATGTAAATACAACTTTACAAGTTCTTGACCATATTCTTTATTTGTTCATACTTTTCAAGAAGGTGTTTTCATACTACCTTACATGTTAACGTTTTTCATTTCCAAATTGAAAGACCACTGCATTGTTTCTAGACTAACCATAAAGTAATAGCAAAGGTTAATATAGAATTATTATCTCTGGATTCTTGGATCATCCCTGGGTTTATCTAATTTTGCAGAAAGAGTGATTATCTGATAACCACTTTTAATAATATGCAAAATGTCTCTTAATATCATTCCTTTCAAGAAATCCACATCAACCTCACTTCAATTTCTCTTTCCTTTGGAAGATTTTCTTTGAGTGATTGAACGCATTTATGTGTAATTTAGTCAAAATTATAACAGGGCTAGGTAGAAAACAATGATTATAATGTAATATAATAAATTTTCTTTGCCAGTGGAGTAAAATATCTCAATAGAAAGTTAACCTTAGAACACAGTGTAAAAGACTAGAAAATATTAGAGGAAGTCCAAGAAATACTGAAGATAGTAGAAATCCTAAAAGCTCAGTAATACTAAAATGAGGTCATAGATTTCAAGAAGCCTTTGGATAGAAAAAGAAATTACATGTTTTAAAATATACTCTAACTAAAATTTAATAACTCCCCCAAATATGGATGCAGGCAAAAATCACAGTAGTATTAGCAGTACATGTCACTTTGCCATCAGCACAAATTACAGGTATTTCCATGATAGTATTATTGCTACAAGTATCTCAAAATACAATCTGTGCTTATCAGTAGGGCAAAATTAACATATCTATAAAATACATTGCTAGATTTTGTTATTGATGCAATCATAATTATATCCCTATATTATACTTTTTAATACTTAGATAACTGCATTTTAATAAAATTGGTTTCCTTTTTAATCCTGTGCATCTAATTTTATACAATTTTAAATATAGTTACATAGGCTGTGCTCAGTATCTATAGCAGTCTGCGGCACAAAGATTGCTGGGTAGAAGTTTCAGAGGCAGAGAACAGAGGGAATAAAGAGAAATGATAGACAGAAGGAAACTTCACAGAGGAGAAGAGATCTAAGTCTTTAGATTAAACGAATTCAGTCAACATCAGTGTCTGAAAGTGATTAGCTCTCTTGGGAGGAGATTGGGGCTGTGTGGAGGATGGATAATTTACTCTAATTACTTTTGCTTTATTTGAATTTTTTAACAACCTGAATGCATTCTTCCATGAATTTTTTAAAAGGGCACATATGTATGAGGTTAAAAAAGAGAGAAGGAGAGAAGAAAGAGAAGGTAATACTACGGTATTACTAAAGTAACTGTCCATGCTAGGGAAGATCAGCATCTGAGCATTCCGGATCATTAACAGCCTTTGTGTCCTGATTTTACAAGTTTCAATTTAGCAACAGGTTCAGTGGAACAGAAGGTTTTGCAGCCAGACCATCATCCTAGGATTTAACCCTAGCTCTATCATGAACTAGCTCAGTAGTCTTGGCTAAATCATCTAAGCTTTCTGACATTCAGTTTCTTCATTTGTAAAATTAGGGTAATATCTATCTTACCAGACTGATATCAGATGAGAGCTAATGCAAAGATATGTATGTCAAGTATCTACAATAGGCACAAAAATGTCAATCACCATTATTATTGATCCTAGGCTGAGCACTAGGGCAAGTTATTTAAGGATTTATAAAACTACTTAATGGCAGAGGGGTACTCATTTGAATGGAGTCAAGAATCTAGGGATAGAGACAGATTAGGTCTTATTGTAATGTAGATGAGCAGAAGAAATGGAGATAAGGTAAACGATATGAGAAAAGTTTAGGGGACAGGTATCTCCAGATTTGGTGGTCAGATAAGTCCTGAGTACGGGGGAAACATCTGGTGACCTCAGATATCTGAACTGGTTGAATGAAAGGTTGGTGGTATATCCACAGAAGTGCCAGGTTTTGGGCAAAGGGTGATACGATTAGTTTAGAATATGTGGAAATTAAGATCTCCAGGGTAACTCAAGTAGTTTAAGTAGTCAAGTATAAAATATGTTTGGATATAGAAGTCAGACACTCAGGAGTAGAATCTCTGCTGGAACCATAGGTTTGGCTATCATCAATGTAACAGATATTAACAAACTCATGGGTTTATGTAAAATCACCAAGAGAAAGTGCAAAACGTGAGAATGAAGGGCTCAGGATAAAATTCTAGCACACATGAACAATTTAAGCAAGAGCACCTTTTATTTATTTATTCAGTAACTAAAGCTGGATATGCCATGTACGAGAGAGTCTTCAAAAAGTTCATGGAAAATGTGTAATATGAAAAAACTATGCATAGATTTCATTTTTTTTTTTTGCACCAAAATAACTTGTATTAACTTGTTATAACATGTCTGGGCAGGATCTAGTTTGAAGCATTAAGAAGGTGTCCCTATTAGAGCAACATGAGATCTCCTAAAATTGAGGCAAGAACAAATATCAAATTTATGGAGAAGCTGGGGTGGAAGAATAATGAAATGATTAATGCTTTACAAAAATTTTATGAGGACAATGCCCCACAAGAAAGCAGCTTACAAATGGACCTCATTTTAAGAAAGGATGAAACCATGTTGTGGGATGAAGTCCTCAGCAACAGACCATCCACATCACTTTGTGGGAAAAAAGTTAACCTTGTTGATGCCCTAATTGAAAAAGACCAATGAAACAATAGTCAACACCATAGACATCTTAATTGACTCAGCTTACACAATTCTAACTGCAAAATGAAAGTTGAGCAAAGTTTCCACTTGCTGGGTGCCAAAATCATTGTGCCCAGATCACTCACAGACAAAAATGGAGCTTTCAATGAAAATGTTAAACAAGTGGTATCAAGATCCTGGGAGATTTCTTTGAAGAAACGTAACAGGAGGTGAAACACAGGCTTGCCAGTATGATTCCTGAAGACAAACTCAATCAAAGCAATTGCTACTAAGAGGTGAACCTGGTCCAGGCAAAGCAAAACTGGACTGTTAATAGCAAAGGCCATGGTAACAGTTTTTTAGGATGCTCGAGGTATTTTGCTTGTTGACTTTCTGGAGAGCCAAAGAATGGTAACCTCTGCTTATCATGAAAGTGTTTTGAGAAAGTTAGCCAAAGTTCTTGCAGAAAAACATCCAGGAAAGCTTCACCAGAGAGTCCTTCTCCACCATGACAATGCTCCTACTCATTCCTCTCATCAATCAAGGGCAATTTTATGAGACATTTGATGGGAAATCATTAGGTATCCACTTTATAGTCCTGATTTAACTCCTTTTGACTGACTTTTGTTTCCTAATCTTAAAAAATCTGTGAAGGATACCCATTTTCTTCAGTTAATTATGCAGAAAAGACAGCATAAACATGGTTAAATTCCCAGGACCCTCAGTTCTTTAGGAATGGAGCAAATGGATGGTATCATCTCTTACAAAAATGTCTTGAACTTGATGGAGCTTATGTTAAGAGCTTATGTTAAATTCCATTTCTAATGAATTTTCTGAAATCCCCAATATATTATTTGACTCATAATTTTATTGTATTATCTTACAAAAAGAGAATAAATTTAAGACTAGAACATAATAGTTCAATTAATAAGAGAAAGGAGATACCCCTCATGTCAAAAAACAGAATTTTCAACCATTCAGGGATAGTACAATAAAGAAAGGAAGAAAATTTTTTTCAAAAGCTCTACTTAAATGTTTATCAAAAAGAATTGTTAATGTATTTACTGATTCTGTCAACATCCTCAAATACTTATCCTATTTAAGGACCAGTATTCAAAATGCTCGTATTATTTTTTCCTAGTTTTATTTATTAACCAATATGGTGACAATCTTGCTTTCTAGTTTGTTTGTTGGCTTATGTTTCAAGTTATGTTATAAGAGAGCCTTTAGAAGGATAGCACTTCTATTTAAAATATTTTTCAAGAAATATGTTTTTTCCCCAAGGTAAATTCATTTAGTAAGTCAAGGAACTTCTAGATATATTTTACTCACAAACAGTTCTGTCTTTATGAAACTGTTTTTATTTCATTTGTGATCTAAGACCAGAATCCTAAAATTCTTTCCAATTTAATAGAAGTCATTTTTCAATGACTCTAGAGAAATGTTTCAGCATTTTCCATCTGCTTCCTGTGGTTCCCAAACCCAATAGGACTGTTTAATGATGTCTTGTTCATTGATTTGTTTTCTCTTTTTTCACTACTCTTCAAATTTTTGAAGTTCTAGTTGTTGTTGTGCTATTGCTGTAGTTTGCTTGCAAAAAACTTGAAGGCTATGTATTTGTCAATTGCTAGTGTATAAGCTTGGAGGTTAATTCAAAAGTAAGAACTGAAGGAGAATGGATGTGTCTGAGGAACAGCCTTGGATAGAATGGACTTTAAGATGAGAATACTGGAAAATTGGCACAGAGAGGAATTTTGTTATATCTGATTCTGACCCCTGCCACTTCCTAGGTATATAATGCTGGCCAGGTTACTGAGCCTTTTTGAACTTCAGTTTTTTATGTGTACTATAATAATAGAACTACTTGCCAGGATTGTTATGGGGATTGGATGTTTGTAAAGTATCCAGCACTATGCCAAGAACATAGCAAAAAACATTCAACGAGAAACATCGTTATCTTTCTTCCTCTCATTATTATTTAGCATTGAGAGAATTCCCAAGAACTGGATCAATATTAATAATAACAGAAAAAAAGGTCCACAGCACCAAAGAAGAAAGCAGCTAATGATTTGTTGTTATTTATTTTTCAAGCAAAGAGAAGTATAACACAAACTAGAAAGTCAATTATAAAGAATAATTCCTTCATACATATTTGTACCTGTAGCGATTTAAATAGTGTCCTCCTCGAAATTCATGTCCATCTGGAACCTCAGAATGTGACCTTGTTTGGAAATAGGTGTTTGAAGACATAAGTAAGGTAAGGATCTGGATGAGGATTAGGATGATTCTAACTTTAATGAAAGTATATTTGTGAGAGACAGAAAAGGACACATGGAGATGTAGAGACAGACGAACATGATGTGAAGATGGAGGCAGAGAAGGGAGTGATGCTCCCACAAGCCAAGGAATGCCTGGAGCCACCAGAAGTTGGAAGAGGCAGGACAGGATTCTTTCTTAGAGACTTCAGAGAGAGTGTGGCCCTGCCAACACCTTGATTTTAAATTTCTAGCCTCCAGAACTTTGAGAGAAACTCCTGTTATTTTGAGCCAGTAAGCTTGTGGTGACTTGTTATGGTAGCCCTAGGAAATTAATACAACGTCCATAAAATCACTTCTATTGAAGGGATTTAGTTCTCTCACCTTTTAAAGAACCTAAGGAATTATTTATTTTCCATATCTAAATATAACCTCACATTTCCATTTCTTTTTTTTCTCCTTATTTTATTATATAAAAAATACAAATACATAAGAAGTGAGGTCTCCATTATTAACTTGTAATATGAGAGAGGTAAATACATTTTGTAAGAGTCAGAAATTATATTTATTTTAGGCAAATGTCCGAGATGATCGCTACTTCTCATTCTATTTCTGATAAACCTGAAGAAACTGTAAAACTAAAGCAACATCTAGTGAGAAACAAATTAAAATAATTATTTTAGGTTAAGTGGGCAGCGTGATAATGCTTTACCCCACTCCAATATCTCTACCTCCCAATCCCTGGAATCTGTCCATATGATAGCATACATGACAAAAGAGACTTTGTAAATATGATTAAGGTGAGAATTTTGAGATGGGGAGATTATCTGGGATGATCCAGTTGGGCCTAATCTTAAAAGACAAGGGTCCTTTTAAGAGGGAGTCAGGAGGGTCAGAGACAGAGGGAGACTGGACGATACGATGCTGCTGGCTTTGAAAATGGAGGAAAAGGCTTTGAGTTAAGAAATGCAGGTGACTTCTAGAGGCTGAAAAGACAAGAGAATGGGCTCTCTCCCAAAACCTCCAAGAAGAAAACAGACCTGCTGACACCTTATTTTTAGCCAGTAAGATCCATTTTGAGCATTTGACCCAGAGAAGTATAAAATAGGAAATTTGTGTTGTTTTAAGCCATGTTTGTAATAATTTGTTACAGGAGCAATAGGAAATTATTACATGTAGCACAAAATATGCAGAGACTTTCTATAAAATATTAGGAAAAATTTCAACCACAAAATCTCATGTTTTTAAGAGTTGAGATTTCTATCTTCAAGGATAATGAACAAAAGGGAACACAGTATCTCTTTAAAAACAGGAGTTCCTGAGGATCCAAACTACTGTTCAGTCTAATTTGTAAACTGAGTGCCACATCACATAAAATTATTCAATAATGCAGGATTGATAGAGATATGCAGGATATTTCAGTGAAGGAGTTCTAAATTAATTAGCAGACATAGAATTGAGCCCTGACTATCTCTAGCAGGTTGTAGGTTTAGGGTAAGTTACTTCATTTCCTTGGATATCAATTTTCTCATCTGTACATGAGTAGGTTGGACATTTGGTCCTTTCTAGTTTAAACAAGCTACAAGACAGAAACAAAAACAAAAACAGTTCAGAGCCGCCCTCTTAACTCTGTGACAATTGGCTTCCCTAACATTATCAATTTAAAATATTTTATATTTCCAGATTTACTATAACATATTTATGGATATCAATACCATGTAGTTTAGGGGTTAATAGATGAACATGGAGGCCCTGGATATACCTTGAGTTCTGTTTTATTCTACAAATAACTCTTGCTATTTTTTTCACTTTGATTTTTGGATAATTAACCATTTATAATAAGCCCCATTTCAGTGAGACTTATGAAAAATAAAATATTCTCCTTTCAGCTCTATCACTCAGGAAATTCCAAAAATCTAAACTAACACAAGAACAAAAAACCAAACACTGCATGTTCTCGCTCATAAGTGGGAGTTGAACAATGAGAACACATGGACACAGGGAGGGGAACATTACACACTGGGGGGTGTCAGAGGGTGAGGGGCTAAGGGAGGGATAGTATTAGGAGAAATATCTAATGCAGATGAGGGGTTGATGGGTGCAGCAAACCACCATGGCACCTGTATACCTATGTAACAAACCTGCATGTTCTCCACATATATCTCAGAACTTAAATGATATATATATAAAATATATAAAATGACAATTTGCAAATGCTATACAACTGCACATGTATCCCAAAACTTAAATTATATATATAATATGTAAAATGACAATTTGCAAATGCTATACATCTGCACATGTATCCCAGAACTTAAATTATATATATAAAATGACAATTTGCAAATGCTATACATCAGGTTATTGTTGTTTTGTGGTATGGGGGTTAATGGGGGGTTATTTTGAGAACTGGATATTAAACGCTTACCAATACCAAAAAAAATAAAAAAAACAACCAAAAACAAAAAAACAAAAGAAAACTCTTTGCCAGAACTGGGGAAGAGGATCCCACTTTCCACTTTCCTCACTGACAGTTTTCTGACAATTAACGATGTAATGCTTTGCAGAGTGTTTTAAAAATATGCCAAGGGAAGTGGTGATGCTCATTTAGAATATGGCATTATGATATATGAAAGAAAAAAACTGCCTAAAACATTCATGCCTGGTGCAACAAAATAGTTGTCAAGTCTCTTGATGACAAAGCAGTCAACTTTCATAGCTATCTTGCAAGTTTTATTCCATACTGCAGTCAATTATGGATACATGTGGCTGAACTATAAGCCTGAAAATACAGGAGTTCTTTCTCGAAATATTAAGAAAGAAACAATTATTGTGCATCAGTGGGTGCTATTGCATCAACACATCAGTATCTCTCCCCATTTGCCTACTTTAATGGTAGGAAATGGGGGGAAGAATAAGATAATAGTTCGTTTGTCACAGTTTAACGAAAGCTTCCTATCGCCTTCTGCATGTTCAACTGATTTGCTGATATGGCTGCATAATGTCTCATTCTAGAAGTTCTAGAGACTGTGCCGAGCAAATGCTGGCAGCACTTCACTGAAAAATCTCACCCCTACACACCAGGGAAGAAATGTTTTCATCAATATTCACTGAAGTCACTGGCACTCATTCTTTTTTATACTCACTGTACATCTCAGTTAAGTGCCTTCTACAAAAATGAAAAGGAAGAATACAGATGAAATATCAGAGATGTAAACTCAGTCCGTTCTTCAAAATAATTTTTGGAGAGCCTTAATAACAAAGAGCATAGATCAGAGCATTGGAGAGGATCCAAATGACAGATGTATGCACATCTCTCTGCCAGTCGGTCTTATTTTCCTCATGATCACTCAGTCTTTGGTTGGATAAAGAAGTGACAGGGTTAAAGAAGATGAAAGCAAGAGGGAGTTGGAAAGCCTGAGAGGAATGTTAAGCAAACCTTAGACGTGTGGATTCTCTTTAGGGCCAGATGTAGGCTAAGGGAGATTGGTGTAGGCAAGGTTGCCTCAATGCATCCTAGACAAATGCAGGCTCACTGAGAAGCCACTAGAGCTCAAGGTCAGCGTCCCTCAGTTGTCTGGCAAAATTAACATACTTTAATTGCAATCAGTTAAGACCACTGTCTCTTTCAAGACCAACTACCCCCCTATCATACTTCCCATTGGTCAAGTGGCAATGGAATAGCCTTAGGTATTTTTATGCATGAGGGTAAGAGGAATTTCACTTGGGTATATTTTAAATAAGTTTAGACGAAAAACTTTAGGTGATTTGGGGTCATTTCCCTATATGGTTAATTGTGTGGAAATGACTGCAAATCACCTAAAGTTTTGCAGTTACAGCTGTCAGGACTGGAATATTCCTATCACCTATTGGGCTGTCAGTATTGAGCTTCCCAACAAAAAGGTACCAGAGTTAGATTTTGTACTGTGATATGAATGTGTCCTCTGGTGCTTGACACTGGAACTGTGTGGATAGTGGAGGAGAAAAACAGTTTGGAATGTTCAGAGCCAAAAGCTAGTCTGTGAAATATTCTTCCAAATCTGACAGTTCACATACAAAATACACTTGATAGAGGATTTCCTAAATTTTGCAACAATTCTAAAAATGTACATGTCATAACCAATAATGAGCTGTGAAGCTGAAAGAAGTTATTTCAGACTGTTAAGAATAAAAAAAAGAATAGATTTGGATCACCATGCTAGTGGAAAGACATTTTTCTAATTGCTCTCCAGAAATGCTCTCACAAAGTCCTTCATAAAGAGGAAATCAATGAGTATATACAGATAGAAAATTATAGGAGAAACTATTATAGAAGAATGTCTGACAGTTAACTAAAACAAGGCGGCCGGGTGCCATGGCTCATGCCTGTAATCCCAGCACTTTGGGAGGCCGAGGCAGGTGGATCATGAGGTCAGGATTTCGAGACCAACCTGGCTAACACGGTGAAACCCTGTCTCTACTAAAAATACAAAAAATTAGCTGGGCGTGGTGGCACGTGCCTGTAGTCACAGCTGCTTGGGAGGCTGAGGCAGGAGAATGGCGTGAACCCAGGAGACGGAGCTTGCAGCGAGCTGAGATCGTGCCACTGCACTCCAGCCTGGGCGACAGAGCGAGACTCCGTCTCAAAACAAAACAAAACAAAACAACAACAACAACAAAAAAGCAAGGTTATTTTTCTGGATTTCGTGATACCTACAGTGTTTATCAGCTTTCTGAGCTTTGTAATGCGATGTGATCGCTTTTCTCATCCTAAGTAAATATTCATTTTTGTACCTAATTCTGAATTTGTAAATTTGTATTCTTTAAAAAAAAAAAAAAAAAAAAAAACCAGTATTTCCACTCCCCCACCCCTCCCTGCTTTTAACAGTATAAGCTTTAGGACCCCCAGAACCTGGATCTGTACCTATGATAAGGTGATCAAAATTGCTCAGTGGGCTAAAAATATCATAACCATCTCTCAAAATACCTATTTTTCTCCTCAGGAAACCATTTTTAAAAGATACATCTGATGAATTGGGAATGCTCCCTAACTGGGTGTAAGCGCAATCCCGTGCAGACAAGAGAAGCCTTCTCCTGAATGTTGACGGGAGGGTGGAATAGCACTGTTAGTGCTGCTATGGTAGTTAAGATGAAACCACAGAAGAGCATATAAAACATTAGATGTAGCATCACTTTGCTGTGAAAGAAGCTCTCAACAGTGGCCACCCTCAAATGAAACCTGCTGCACACACATCCAGAGAGCAATTATGAGAAAAATGCCATCTCCTTGCAAATCTTACTCTGCCTCTGTAATTTTCTTGGCACAAACACTCCCCTTCTAAATAATTGTGCCCATTTTATTGTTATTACCAATCACATTTTCTTCTTAAGGTCAAAACAGAAAACAATATGACCAGAGTTAAGTAGATATTAAATGCAAATTTGCTTCCTAATGATATTAGGCCTTTTCCAGAAAGCTGACAAAACTACTTGCATGCTTTATAAAGCACAGGACACTTCATAGCCTGTGCCATTTCACTTTGTAAAGGGGAGTACAGAAGACTTGAGGAAAATATTTGGTTTATGTTCACTTTCAGTTCCACGAAGGCAAGGACTAGTTTTTTCCCTACCATTTTATTCCCAGTAACTCCTGGGGTCTGGGACATAGTATTTGTTCAATGAATAAATATGCACTAAAATATGTAATCTTTTCCTCCAAAAAATTGGCACACATTTACTGATAGAATTTCAAACAGAATTTAATACATGCACGACAATGTATTTTCAATACTCTTTCTTCATATCCTAAATCTTGACTGAATTTGGAGAAAATTATCATCTTGTTTCTTCTTTTGTTTACTTACACTTTCCCTTTTATTTTTTGTAGTTTTGAATTAAAAGGGTCCTTCAATCACTGTGGTTTTTTAGTGGCTGCCTTTGCATTTAAAAGTGTTTTCTCTTCTCTAGATGTTTCCATGACAACTCCCAGATGCCCACCCCCTCCTCTTACAAAGCACAGCATTTATTAGGAAATCCATAATTGTACTTTGACCTTATTCATTCATATTTCTCTCTGCCACACTGGGCTTTAAGATATTTGAGGGCTTTGTATGACCTTGTATAACAACTTGAGTGTAAACACTTAATACATGCTTAATTAAGGAAGAAATAGCAGACTCTTTGTCTATATGAAACCAAATGGGTAAAAAACCACATATTTTAGGGGAAAGGCAAATGACTTTTTGATTTGTATAATTTTCCTGTTATATTAAAAACATGAACCTAGGCAATTTGAATATACTTCTAAACTATTTTTCCTGGATCGATCAGAAAACAGAAACAATATTTGTTTAAGCATTTTTCTTTTTCATCCTTCCATTTCCAGGAAAATTGTGTCCTCTTTCTTTTCTTCACCCTTTTCTACCTCATCTCCTGCCCCTCCCAGCCAATATGAATCACCTGAATATACTCTGAACACTAAAACACATGCACTTTTGTGTTCCTTTTCTTCTGGAAAACATATCTCTTTAAAGAAAATTCTTAGATCAAGAGAAAAAAAATAAAAGGAAATACACATGTATCAAAGAACCAGCAACACAGACTCACTAAAACGTCAAAAAAAAAAAAAAAAAAAAGTGTTGTGAACTACGTATGGGCAATATGTACCTCATGTGGGCAATATTCTCTATATTTGTAAAATATATAGATAATTTAATAGCTCCTAATGCAAAAAAGCAAAGTGATACTTATCAGGTTTTTAAATACATATGAAGTTATTGTTAAAATGACCAAAAGTTAATTAAAATAGTGTTTGCAAAATAAATATATTGAATATTTCAACTTCTCACTTGTCCTGACCCCCAAAAAGTAGCATTTTGTGGTCTAATCCCTTCAGTCTCTTCCCAAAGCAAAGCTATTTTCTTTTGTCAGCAGATTTTGTTTTTGGATGTGAAGAGAAGAGGTAGTGGAGTGAATTAGAGGGTACAACTGTTGCTGCCCGTAAGGCAGTAAAATTCACTGGGTGGAAAAGGGAATGTGAGTAGAAAATTGATTGCTGTTGATGCTGCCAGAAACATTCCTTGCTCAAAAGGAAGTCTTAAATTCTAGAGGGTAGCACAGTAGCAGGGATAACTTGATTCGCATTAAGTACCTGTGTCCACTTTAATGTTTTCACATGTAAGCAATACCAAAATATTCTTGTAACAGGATGTTACAGGTAAGTGAATTCTATATAGAAGTTTCAATAAATATCACAAGCTTCTCAATTAAAGCATCTTAGCATAACTATTTTAAAACATGTTTAACTCAGATTACCAAATAAGACTGCCCAAACTCAAAAATGTTAGGAATACAACCAGAATAGTTTCCTCCTTTTAGAATTAAAAACACTGATGCATAAAAATATCAAGGCCTTCACTAACTTTTCAGAATGCAGCACTAAAATACAGAATTTATTTTATATATAAATACTTCTCCAAATTTTCAGGCTATAAAATGTTTCTGTATGAATTACTCAAGAAATCTATTCCTTTATGAAGTATTAAAGTGGGGCCCATGGATGAGAGATCAGACACAAATTAAACAAGTACACCAGGCTATCTTTATATCAGTAAAATATAACACTAACATTTAAATTTTATTCTGGACCAGAACTATCATTTTCTCATAAAATCTTAACAAACTTAATTTTTGTAACAATCATGTGAAGGAAGAAACCATTATTATCCTCATTTTGCAAATGGGAAAACTGAGGCTCAAAGAGGTCAAATACTTGCTCAGGGCCACAATGACTGTTAAGTTGCAGATATGGGAAGGATTTGGCTTCTACAAAACCATCAAAGCCTACATATTCCAATATATAATTAAACATTAGCTTTGATGTTAGAATCAAGGTAACATGATGTCAGAATATAGTCCTTGCCACTAGAAAATTTATCATCTTGAAACAAGGAGTACAGACATGAACTAATGAAGAAGACTATGAAGGCAAAACAAACGCCGAAATATGTGGTATAACAAAGTAATAGAAATGAAACGGGGATGTCAATTACTGCTTACATTTGTGTGTAGACTGTTACACTGGTGGCCCCAAATGAACTACACCTCTTGGGATTCATGTCCCTATGTTGTCACCTCACACATTGGCTATGGGATAAGTCCTGTGATTTGCTTTGGCCAATAAAACATTAACAAGCATAATACAAGCTAAGACTCGAGTTTCTCTTGGAATAGGCTCTCCTAAGATCCCTGAACCACTATGTAAAATGGTCTGGCTATGCCGCCAGAGAAAACATGTGGTAATAGAGATGCCCAGTTAGAATCAGTTATTCTAGCCATGTCAGTTAAGGCACCAGACAAGTGAGTGAAGAAGCCATCCTTGGATACGATTTTGAGCAGAAGAGCTACCCAGCTGATCCCAGACTTTATAGAGTTGAGAAATAACCCTTATTATGTTAGTTCACCAACTTTTTTTGATTTATTACACAGCCACAGATAACTGAGGCATCTTATAAAGCATTTTAAAGTTTGTAATATCTTTTATTTGTTATCTTATTTAATATTTGATATGGTTTGGCTGTGTCCCCACCAAAATCTTATCTGGAATTCTCACATGTTGTGGGAGGGACCTGGTGGGAGGTAATTGAATCGTGGCGGCAAGTCTTTCCTGTGCTGTTCTTGTGACAGTGAATAAGTCTCACGAGATCTGATGGTTTTAAAAAGAGGAGTTCCCCTGCACAAGCTCGCTCTCTTTGCCTGCTGCCATCCAGGTAAGACATGAGTTGCTTCTCCTTGCCTTCTGCCACGATTGTGAGGCTTCCGCTGTCACATGGAACTGTAAGTCCAATTAAACCTCTTTCTTTTGTCAACTGACCAGTCTTGGGTGTGTCTTTATCAGTAGTCTGAACACAGACTAATACAATATTCAATACAATTCCACAGCCATTTTAATAAAATGGAAATTGAACCTCAGAAATGTAAACTGACTTGCCCAAAGTCATATGATGAATGAAGCAAAACATTCATATTTAACACAGGCTTTCTGGCATGTGTTTGCAAGCAGTTTCCACGACAGGAAGGGTAAATGGAAGAGATCAATGTGAGATGGGCATAGCTGGAGGAAGTACAGTTTGATTTGTGCCTTGGAGGAAAGATAGGCATTGAATAGGGACTGTGAATTTAAGTCACAATCCCAAACCTTTATTCTGTACATATGTTGAAATGGAAAATATAAATGTAAAGGTAAAATATTACTATTTCCTATCTCTACCCTCTACTAATGATTATAGCATCTTTATTGAGTATTTACCCTTCAGTATCTATTATTGCCCATGATTTCTCTAATTCTTACAACAGTGCTGAAATAGTTTCCTGTTTTAGAAATAAACTAATGCTCAGGAATCTAAGTTTAGCTAATAAGTTGTGGAGTTAGAATTCAAATCCATTTGCATTAGGTTCTAATTCATAAATTATTTCAACAATGTTTTATCTACATGTGGAACTCTATTTGCAATGGTCCAGGGTTACATGAAGGTTGCAAAACTCCCAAAAGAACATGATTTTATTAAGAAGGACATCTATGATTCCCAATTATCATACTAGAGATATACTAAAATGTTAGCACCATAGCTCTTAAAAATTATTTAAGGGGGATCTGGATATACTTCATAGAATTAAAAAGTCCAGCAGCAGCAATATTAATAGAGGGTCTGTGCTTTACTAAGGAGGATCTGGCAGAAAAAAATCCCATAGATGTTGTTCTTATGTTTCAAGTTAGTCTGGATTCTTAAATTGATTCACATCTATCCCATAGCAATCTCATTTGCAGCTGTCCAAACTATTGAAAGCACCCTGATGAAGATAAAGGCAGGATACAGTCATGTTGCATTAGACCAATTTCAGTCTTCTTTGTTTAATAAGATAATATACATTAACATGTATAGCACTGTGCCAGACACATAATGGACACTCCATTAGTGCTAGTTTTCTGTCTCTCATTTTAAATTGTAGGGGAATAAGAAAAGGTACCTCAAAATTCTAATCTTACTCAAAGTACTTTAAAAGAGTTGTACGATAGGGGCCTAGTGATGAAAAATAATGAGATATATGCAAAGTCAAACAATAAAAACTCAAAGTTAACTGAACACATTCCTGCCTTGGAATAGCAGGTCAGCCTATATGTAATTTATATATTCTCTGTTTCTCTCTCCTGTGTATTCCATGAGGTGCTAAGCACTGATCTAGGTACATGATATACCTCAGGGAACAAAACTGATAAAGATCTGGGCCCTGGTGGAGCTTACATTATAGGGGGAAATAATATAATACTTAAATATTTTGCAGTTAAATTTTGCCTTTGGACTCGCACTTCTTTAAAATACGTACAATAATAGAGACCTGAGAAAATAAGTGAAAGGTTGCAATTTAGTAAAAGCATGTGCTGCAGGTTGCTGTATCTCAGGACCCAACATGGCAACCCCTCTCTCCATACTCTGACCTGGAAAGGGATGATATGAATGGGAATAAATGCTACTGTGGGTGTGGTAGTGTGCCTGAGATGTAGCCATGGAAACACAGGTAATGAGTAAATAAATTCTATTTTCAAGTTTCCTTTGCTGCAATAAGTCTATCATATTTACTATACATATTTTCTTAGAATTGTTTCATTTTTTGGACCTAGCTAAAATAAGACATTCTATATATGTCAATCATAAGGCTGACAAGCTCATTATTATTTTAATATACTGTAATCAAATAGGAAAGATGTAACATTTAAAAAGTGGAGAAGAGAGGACAAAATTATAATATAATGAGGTCTCTAAAATTATATTAAATTATATATGTGTCTAAAAAGAGAAGAAAATGATTGAAAAATGAATTTCTACCTGAAATGCTCGTAATGGAACTCAAAGCATATCATGAAAAATACTGGAGCATATGCTCATACATCTAAACTATCTATCTTAGGTCACCTTGATAGGCTAGATGAAATGCTTCTCATACTGCCTTCTAAATGATTACGGTTCTTTGAAAGGGTGAATTACACAATGTTTTGCATTTTATATGAAATAGATGTATTAGATAGTTCAAGAATTTTGCCGATGTCTTTATACCATTCTCTAAAATTTGACACATGAATAAGTTCTGAATAAAACGAACACATCCCACTTCATAGGCCAAGTCAGATGATCTTTCAAGCAATCATTTGACCTTTTACCACAGAGGAAGGCCAACCAGCAACCATCAGTTTCTCATTTGCTTCTGATGTTTAATTCATTTAAAATTAGCTTTAAAAAACCTTTCTGTATCCAAATATCAGGAAGCCTTTTCTGCTATTAAGCCTGATCCATCTACTATCCTTTTGTCCATTTGCAGCATCCATATGCCAGTTAACAGAGCTGGGGAGTACAATTCCTAGCCTCTATTTCTGAAACTTTGGTTCTGCCTCCATATTATTACAAACTTATCTTCCCTTTTCTGTAACACACCGAGTCATTCCTCTTACTTTTCATTTTATACCTTTCCATGTTGAGCTATGCATTACTATTATTATACTACTTTTCTCATAAAATAAGCATTACTTTTATATATACATTTTCTTGACTTAAACTTTTCTTCCCTAATAGGTTTATGATAAGCAACATTTTACTACAGATGATATGATGTTGATAAACTTTGTTAGTCTAAATGACTAACCTGAAACTGTCATACATTTTTCAATTAAAGGCTTTAAAATTTTCAGTTGGAGCTATAAAGGGCCTAACCCTTTCTATACTCTTTCTGAAATATATGCCCAAATTCAGTTTAATGTGAAACTGCACCACTCAAATGAAAGTTAGCTTTAAATGGCAAACATCCACAACTGTCTCTACAGATATGTTAGATATAATACATACTTACATAATTTATGTAATAACATGCACAGTTATATATACTATATACATTATATGCATTTCTTCCACAAACTTCAGGGGAAAAATGACCTCAAGAAAATTAGTTGTATTTATTGTTAGAGATGAGATTTCAAGGTGAAACAGGGAAAGAAGGTATATTTCATGAACCCTACCTTTTTAGGACCTTCACCCCTGTCATCTGCCCAAAACATTCCTTCTCCATGTGATTTCTGTTTAGCATACTAGAGATACACTAAATAGCAGCAATAATTAATTCCTAGTCTTCTTTCAGAGCTCAGCTTAAACTTCTTCAAAGAAGCTTATCTTGACATCCCAGACAAAATAATATTCTCTCTCACCCTCTTTCTCTGTCTCTCTTATGTTTTATAAATAGCTGTTAAATGAATGAACAGGGATAAATAAATGGATGAATGAAAGAAAGGCAGAAGGAGAGGGAAGTAGTTTTCTTTAGGGATTTTATGCCTCCATTTACCATTTTGTAAATTCATATGAAAAGGCAATGGGAAGAATTCAAGGTCAATTTACCTGATGCCCAGTAATCTACAGCTAGACTATCAAACAAAACCCATAAGATGTCTATAATTATATATTTCATGTAACACAGTAACCTTAGTCTTTCATTTTCTTTATATTGTAATTAATTTTTTCAACACATACTTTATTAGCTCATTTTTAATGTATTTTTTAATTGACAAATAACAATTGCACATATTCATGGAGTTCACGGAGTACATAGTGATGTTCTGAAATGTATATAATGTAAGTGATTAGATCAGGGTAATTTGCAAGCTTTAGGCTTGCTGGATGTTTATCTCATTCCCCATAGCATAATCATTTGCATCACTTAATAAAGCTTTTTAAAATAAATGATTGCTATCCTCTAGAGTAGTTATTTTTCCCGATAGCCCCTTAACCAACTTCTTTTTTTCCACCACTTTTTTCTGTCTTTCTCCACTTGTTTTACTTAGCTTTGCTATTTTTCTCCTTCCCCAATATCAACAACCTAAGAAGTTCCATTCTAGCATTATGTGGTGTCAATACTAAGGGGAAGTCTGTGAGCCAACAGTGAGGCTGAATGAGGCTGAATTTGATCAGAGTTCTTGAGCAGAACAAACTCCAGAAACATGGGGGGAAAGTATAACACATGACCAAGAGCTCAGCTGAGTCCCGGCTCCACCACTGGTTACTGAGTGACCTTGTGTGAGCGTGGACAAGCAATATTTAAAGCCTTATTTTTGTCATCTCTTAAATGAGAAATCACTTATATTTCATTTATTTAAAAAATATTAATGAAGCTTCTGTTATGGTCAAGGTACTATAGATATTGATGGTATATTTCACAAGGTCCCTCGTCTCAAGAATTTATTAACATATTCTAATAACATTGAGAGCATGTCAATAAGTAAACAGTAACAAACAAAAACAAACAAGTTAATGTCACATAATAACAAATACTATGAAGAAAATAACTGCAGTAATTTATGATGGAAAGTGTTGGAGGATATGGGATTCTATGTTAGATTGGGTAGTCAGACGGGTTTCTTTTTTTAAAGTAACATTTGAACTGAGATGAATGATGAGAATATCTAAGAGAACAGCACAGTCAGAATCACACAGTGTAGAGTCTTTGAGGTGAAATACGCATGGAAAAAACAAAGACCAGGGTGGCTTAAGGAAAATGGGCGAAGCTAGGATTTGTTAGCAGATGTCAGTAAAGACGGAGGTAGGGACCAGAGAAGGTAAACAATTGTAGGTATAGTAAGATGTCTGGAGTTTATTCTAAGAGCAAAAGGAAGTAGTGATAAGATTTGAAGCATAAAAGTGACATAATATCATTTACTTTTCAAACGATGCCTCGGGAAAACGCAGAAAATGGATTGGGGTTGTTAAAAGGCAATTGCATGAGTCCAGGTAAAATTATGGAAGCTTTGATCTGAGTGTAGCACTGGATTTGGTGATAAATGGGTGGATTTGGGATGTAATTTGGAAGGTGAACCAAAAGGATGAGTGACTTGAGGAAAAGAGAGAAATTGAGGATATATTAGGGTAGGCTTCTCCAGAAATAGAAACTAAGATAACATTTCATGTACAAGTGATTTATTGAGGAAGTGTTCCCACAGGAAACTGTGGCGAGAGTAATGAAAACAGGGTGGGGAAATAGAAGGGCAAGTAAAGGCATGATTTTAGGCATAGTCCGGAAGACAGTAGCTTGAACTAAATTCTGCAGGGAACTCAGGATAAGTGATGCCTCAGAGTTTGTCCTGACTTGGCAAAGGAATTGAGGTTTCATACTCTCATACCAGTTAGTTATTAACTCAAGCTCTCCCTAGAGAGATCTAAACTTCCAGGCACTTACAACTTTATATCAGATTTGGCAAAGCAGCTCCAGTAGCCACAGTGCCTGCCCAGGGGAGTCACAGGTACAGGTGTTGAAAGTAAACCTTGGGCAGGGCTGAGGTGGGTGCAGGAAGCACAAAAATGGTAACAGGTGTCTCAGGGTGTTTGGCCACAATGCCAACAATGTTTCCTACAATTATATATTGGTTTGTGCAACCAATGTTATTCCGATTTTTTTTCAATGTTATTCAGATGCAACTCAGTATGGCCTGCTGATGAGTTGTTTAAAGTACAGTTATTGAATCAGATGCTTCATTTTAACAAGATCCCCATTTGGTTTTTATACATGTTAAAATTGTGAAGCACAGATATATAGTGCACTCCCTGATGGTTTGTTGCAAAGGATTAAATGAAATGATGTAAATTGCCTTGTGAAGGACTATTGCCTTATTACAATTATGGTTATGATGTTGTTAATGATGTGTTTATTGCATCTATCTATTACGGCATTTGTTTTGTTTTCTATCCACTATTATAGTCGATTCATTTCAGCTTCCTTTACTATGCTGTTTCTCAATCAGGGTGCTATTGGCATTTTGGGCAGGATAATCATTTTGCTGTTGCTCAGGCTGTCCCATACATTTTAGAATCTTTAGAATCCATGAACATGAAGAATCAATAGCACCTCTGGTCTTTGTAACATCCAATAATATCCCCATACAGTTTTAGGAATTCCTAGAAGGCGATTACCAAACACTTTGAGAGCCATGGAACTTCTCAGAGGGAAAATCATGTCTTATTTTAATTGTGTGCCTTCCTTTTCCTAGGGAATACAGTGCCTGAAGCAGATGAGACTCTTAAGATACGTTCATTAAACAATAAAAAATAATAATTATCTATCCTACTATCTTACTCAATGTTCACAATGACCATGCTTACAAGGCTATTCTAATTTCTACCTTATAGATGAGGAAACAGAACCTGGAGGAGGTTAGGTATGTTGTCCCAATGCACACAGATAGGGCAGAGCTGAGATTGTATCTATTTCTGTCTGACTGACTTTTAGGCTCATACTCTTTGTAATTCTCCAAGCTACCTGAATAAATAAAAGATTTCATAAGTGAATGACTTCTTTTCTGTGAATGCCAGTCTGTTGTGAATACTGTAAGTTGGTTTAATGAAGCAGAGTAAAAGCTAACTTCCCGAAGGTAAGTGACAGACAGCCTATAAAACATTTAATTCCAAATGCATTTTCATTGTTCATGGAATTAGTTTAGGCTGCCTCTGAAATCCACCAACAAGGCTGGGAGCATGGCAGTGACCCTGGTCACAAGGTTACTGTTCCATTCTCTAAGTCTCAAGAGGAGAATGGACCACTCAGCAAGCCATGGGCAAAGCTTACATTAATGTTCTGAGCAAGTATGGCACTACACAAGTGAAAATGCGTCTGTTAAATTTGTGTCTTTTATTTCCCAACATAACACACATATATCTTACATTATCTGTCTTACTTTAGCCTTTTCTTCAGAGTTGGTAATAAGGAAATTTTAAGAGATATGCCTCCATGTTCACAAATCTAAGACCAGTTAACATTTCATTTTTAAAATTTTAATATTTGTAAAATTAATCAGAGGTCAGAAGACGCCTTTCTTAATCCTTTGGCAGAGAAGTCGGAAATTTCCTTGCTTTGGTTTGTACGAGTGTTACTAATGCATTGGTAACATAGCACAAGCTCAAATTACAACTTAAATTGTTTAAGAGGTAGTTAACATGACAGTAAAATGTTAGTGTGAAAATGAAAAAGGTATTGCAAATAGGAATGTGGGAGAAATAACCATATCAGATTTAAATTTACTATAAGTGAAGTATATGTTTATCACTGGAAAAATAATCATGCTTCGTATTTTCTTATAAGCCATCACTGCTTTTAAAATTTTAGCATGACCTAAGGAGCTTGCTAGCACACAGATTCCTAGGCCCCACAGCTAGACATCCTGATTCAAAAAGTCTGCAAAGGGAAGGTGGAGAAGTGGGCAAAAGTGTGTTTCCAAATAGCTCCCAGAGCTGCTGCTGCTGCTGCTGCTCTGCTAACCACCCCTTACAGTGGCACAGAAGGGAAGATACTTTTGCAGACATTTAAAAAATATGTTTCTCCTGATTTAACCTTGAAAGTTGAGATAAAAGGTGTAAAGCATGTATTAAACTTTTAAAGAGTCAGGTGTGTTAATATATAATGTATATATAAAAAATTCATTCTTTGTAATCACACAACTTGATGAATTTTTTTGACATTTGTTTGTTTTTGAGACAGTCTGGCATTGTCACTCAGACTGGAGGGCAGTGGGGCAATCACGGCTCACTGCAACCCCCATCTCCTGGGTTCAGGCGATTCTCATACCTCAGCCTCCCAAGTAGCAGCTAGGATTATAGGTGTGCACCACCATGCCTGGCTAATTTTTGTATTTTCAGTAGAGACGGGGTTTTGCCATTTTGTCCAGGCTAGTCTCAAACTCCTGGCCTCAAGTGATCCACCTGCCTTAGCCTTGCAAAGTGTTGAGATTACAGGCAGGTGTGAGCCACTGCTCCCAGCCTCAACTTGGTGAGTTTTGAAAAGTGTATATAATCATATAATCATGACCATAATCAAAATACACACATTTCCAACACCTTCAAAAATCCCCTCTTCTCCTTGCAGTCGATCCCTTCCCCAGCTCCTAGTCTCTGGCAACTACTCATTTGTCCCTTTGATTTTATTTCCTCTAGAATGTCCTATATATATAAAATTCTAGAGTTTGTAACCTTTTGAGTCTGGGCTTCTTGCACTTAGTTTAATCCTTTTGAGAGTCATCCACAATACTGTATATTGCATGCATCAATAATTTGTTTCTTTTTATTGTTGAGTAGTATTCTGTATCCTGACCGTGCCACAATTTGCTTTTCTATTCTCTAAATGGTGGGTGTTTGAGTTCTTCCCTTGTGCCAGTCAGGTGCAGAAATATGGTAGAGGACATTGACGTCTTAGAAAAATGATAAATCACCTGCAGAAAAAATCCTTGTTCCCTGAATGACTGTGTGGAGCAAATCCCCCACCACTACATTGAACTTTCAGATGAGTGTCAAATAAACCTTTGTTGGGTTAAGCCACCAAAGATTTCATACTCTAATATAGTGCCACTAAATTATACTATCAGTTCCAAAAACTGCATGATAATGTGCATGTGCCTGATTGTGTGAAACTGTATCTTTTACTTGATCCTATACATAACTCTTTATAGATAGACTGATTCTTAAGAATTTTTAGACTCTAAATGCAAAGAAAGCTTAGATTTAAACTGGAGAATGATAACAATGAAGAAACAGGTTTGACATATGCTAGGATTTAAAGAAGGAATAACTATTTGCTTAAAAAGGTTTTTCTTCTTTTCTGCATGTGAACCATAATTTTTATGGAATAACTTGCTTATTCATTGCATTTTTCTATTGATTTTATTAGAGATTGATTTGTTCTTAAATTACATTTGCATTTAGAATGTATTTTCTATTTTTAATAAAATAGGTTTGTGCGACAGAAATAAGATTGATTATATTCTCCTGCCTGAAAATTTAAACTTCTGTCCATAAAAATGTAGTTTTTCTTTTTTTAGTGAAACTTTTATAGATAATTGTAGATTCATTTTCAGTGGTAAGAAAGGTACCTTGTACACTTTGCTAGTTTCCCTAAATGGTGACATGTTGCAAAACCATAGGGCAATATTCACAATCAAGATATTGATATGAATGAAATCCACCAGTGTTATTCAGATTTTCTCAGTTTTACTGGCAATCTCATGTGTGTGGTGTAGTAAGTTTTATAATATTTTATTACCTGTGGTAGATTTTTAAAATGAATGACTCATTTCTTAAATGTATTTATAATCTTTATTGTTATTGTTATACTTTTAAGAGATTGTTTATGAAATAAAATTTTTCAGTAAGGAAATATTTATATAAAGTTCTATAATTAAGCTAATTTGACAGTTCAATTGCAACTAGATTTGTTTTATATTCATTAATATTTCCTCTTTATTACAAAAGCCATATAATATTTCTTTTTGTAAAATGCATTTAATAACTGTTTTCTCATTCTAATTGAAAATGTACAATATTCATTTGACTTAAACATTTCTCTGGGATGCTAAAATCTATTATGAGGTGAGCAGTTACAAATTGTTTCAGATATAAATTGAGTAAATAGTGACATATGTTTGTTATATGGTGCTGTATTTTCCTGAAATTCTACTGTATGAATTTCACAAACCTTTCTTTATCTTTCCCTGCTTTTATTTTTGGCAAAAGCTACCTCATCTCTGTTATGCAGAGGCATATTGATTTATAAGACCAGTATTTTCAAACCAGAGAACTGTGGTGTCTACTTTAATACATACAGTACAGAATGGCAGGTTACATAAAGAGAAGATGGCTCAAAAAGTACACTCATTATTCTTTAGCCTGGGGGTACCATCCACTTATTAAAAAGCAGATTTTGAGCTTTTGTGTGCTGTCGACATGTTAAGAAAATAAAGTCAATGCTACTGTCAATTACCTTGCCAAATGTCATACTACTTTTGACAAATATCTAAGTTGACTGCTGGGAAGTGCACTCAGTGCAACCTTAACTTTATGTCTTACGTAAGTTCTTTCTTGTCTAAAGAAGACCACTGAACCTATGGACTAAACTTTTCAAGCCAAGAACATCTGAGAAATAGCAAAGGAAAAGGAAATAAGATAAATAAATGAATAAAAGGACACCTATTAGGCAGATTGCACCAGAAAACTCCCTTTATCCGTTAAAGAATGCCAATCATGCAAAGTAAAGTCAGTGAAGTTCAGAGTTTGACAAATTTCTATGAAACAGTTTCAACCTTACAGATTTTTTTAAACAGCCCTTTCTCTGGCATTTATCTGACTTAATAACATCTTCTACCTTTTTTATTAATTTCTGAAAGGATAGTACTGAATAGGCCAAGTTTCTATTTACTTTCCACTGTAAAATTTTACGTATAATTTATTTTCTTGGTTGTAGAAGACCTCAGGAAATTCTCCTCAATTAATATTAACATCTTTTTCTTTTCCTTTAATGTTTTTCATTATTTAATTTACAGATTTGAAATCAGTGTTACTCTATTAAAATGTAGTAACATTTAGCCATGTTTGTTGATAGCATAAGAAACACTACAAAAAATAGTAAATTTGATCAAACTAAATCTGATAAATAAAAATATATTCATAGAATCCAACAAAAGCTTTTCTTCATGGCACATTTTTCTTCAAATGTTAAACTAATCTATGTACCAAGACACTGAAAAAAATAAAATAAGCCTACTGAGAACTTCATGGTCACTTCCTTTTAGATCTGAGTTTGCTTTGTGGGAATGAGATTGTTTTTAAAAAAACATACTATTGTTATACTTCATTTAATTCATAATAAATTATAGGATTTTTCTTGGAACTCTAATACAATCTTTAAGAAATAAAGTTACATGATACATATTTTCAACACTGGGACTTTTGGGCCAATTTTATTTTTGGTACAAATCTATATAATATATTCAGAAAAGATAAGCTTATTTAGTTTGTCTTTATGGCTGAATGCTTACTTTCTTAAAAGACATTAGTCACAACTTATGACCAAAATAAGAAAATGAATTGGTACAATATGTTCAACAGAAGGAAAGACCAGCGGTACAGGTCAACAAAATATACACCATTGAGTGAGCTAAGAAAATATAAAGGACATTATAAATGGAAACAATAACGCTTTACAAATATTTAACAGATGTTTAGACAGATAGGGATATAAATGGTGCTTTTTAAAATACGATATAGAAACTTGCATGTACTTACCTAAGACTGACAGTTTGTTTTTAATGATTCAGTGTATTTCATCATAAACACCAAATTTTATTTCACTAGTCATGAACAAATGGTTGGACATTTACATTATTTGCATTTTTTCACTGCTCTAAACCTATCCTGCATAATACTGAAGAAGGACAAAGTTGGAGAACTGACATTACCTGACTTGAAGGCTGACTATAAAGCTACAATATGATACAACTTGACTTTAAGACTTACCATAAAGCTACAGCAATCTAGGAATATGGTACTGGCAAAAGAATGGACAAAGAGATCAATAGAACAGAATAGAGAGCCCAGATATAGACCCACATAAATATAGTAATCTGATCTTTGACAAAGGAGCAAAGGCAATACAATACAGAAAAGATAGTCTTTTCAACAAATGATGCTAGAACAGCTGGACATCCATAGAGGAAAAAAGAAATCTAGATAGTAACCTTGCTCCCTTCATAAAATTTAACTCATAATGGATCACAGACCTAAATGCAAAAACACACTATAAAACTCCTAGATGATGACATAGGAGAAAATCTAGATGACCTTGGCTTTTGCCATGACTTTTTAGATATGCTACCAAAAGCATAATCCAAAAAATTAATAGAGTGGACTTCATTAAAATTAAAAGCTTCTGCTGTATGAAAGACATTTTTAAGAGGATAAAAATATAAGCCACAGTCTTGGAAAAAATATTTGCAAAAGACACATCTGATAAAAGACTGTTATCCAAAATATACAAAGAACTTAAAATTCAACAGTAAGAAAATTAATGACCCAATTTAAAAAAAAATGGGCCAAAGACCTTACCAGATATCTCACAAAAAAAGATATACAGATGGTAAGTAGGCATATGACATCTTATTATTATTATATGATGCTCCACATCATACATCATCAGCGAAATGCAAATTAAAACAATAACGAGCTATCACTACACACCATTAGAATAGCAAAAAAAAAAAAAAAAACTCTGACAAAACCAAACGCTGATGAGAATTTAAAGCACTAGACACTCAGCATGGCTAGTGGAAATGCAAAATAGTACAATTATGTTGGAAGACAGTTTGGTGGTGTCTTTATAAACATATTGTTACCATATGATTCAGCAATTGCACTCCTTGGTGTGTACCCAAAGGAGCTGAAAACTCGTGTCTATACAAAAGCTTGCACACGAATGTTTATACCATCTTTATTCATAATTTCCAAAACTTGGAAGCAACCAAGATGTCTTTCAGTAGGCTAATGGATAAATAAACTGTCGTACATCCAGATAATGGAATATTATTCAGAACTTAAAAATGAGCTATCAAGTTATGAAAAGCCAAGGAGGAAACTTAGATTTATCTTTCCCTGCTTTTATTTTTGGCAAAAGCTACCTCATCTCTGTTATGCAGAGGCATATTGATTTATAAGACCAGTATTTTCAAACCAGAG
>NW_012101550.1:148526-165332 GCF_000951045.1 Mandrillus leucophaeus | reverse complement strand
GTACATCCAGATAATGGAATATTATTCAGAACTTAAAAATGAGCTATCAAGTTATGAAAAGCCAAGGAGGAAACTTAGATGCTTATTACTAAGTGAAAGAAGCCAATCCCAAAAGGCTAAATTCTGTGACTCTAATTGCATGATATTCTGGGACAGACAAAAGTATGGAGGCAGTAATAAGATCAGTGGCTGCCAGTGTTCAGGGGATAGGGAGTAAGTAAGTGAAGTGCACAGGATTTTTAGAGCAGTGAAACAATTCTGTATGGTAGTATAATGGTGGATACATGTCATATATTTGTCCAAAGTCAGAATGTACAACACCAAGAGTGAACCCTAATATGAACTGTGGACTTTGGGTGATAATGATGTGGCACCATAGGTTCATTAATTACAACAAATGTACCATTTTGATGGGGGATGTTAATAATGGGTGAAGCTATACATGTGTAGGGGCAAATGGTATATGGAAAATCTCTATACCTTCCTTTCAATTTTGCTGTAAACCTAAAACTACCCTAAGAATTAAAAGTTTTTAAAATTATGATAAACACCGTTTAAGAAAAATTGGTGGTTGAAATGTGTGCATTATTAGGGCTCCGTTAGTACTCTCTAAAAAGCTGGTATGAACATACAATCTCTTTTATTTTTAATTTTTCATTAAGGAAAATTTCAAACTTATGTATAAATGGAGAAAGCAACATAATGAGCTAGTATGCACACATTATACTCATCTTCAACAATTTGCAACTGATAACCAATATTATTTTGTCCATTCCATTATCTGACTCCCCCCTACTGTTCCAGGTTATTTTGAAGTAAATCTCAAACATCATATCATTTAAAAAATAAACACTGAAAAGCATATATTTAAATGCTCAGAGAAAACTTAAGTATAAATGTAAGGTCATAATCATATAAAGGAAGCTCACTCAAGATAAATAAATATTTACCAAATAAACATTAAATAAAAACATTTATTCCTAAAATACAAACACAAAAGCATTGAAATTAAAAATAGAAACAATAGATAAACTAAAGAAAACAATTTTATTGCATGGAACGATCCATGATGTCTGTATAAAATATGTGTGTAGACTGGGCATCCCTACACATATATGGCTCATGCCTGTAATCCCAGTACTTTGGGAGGCCAAGTTGGGAGGACTGCTTCAGGCCAGGAGTTTGAGACCAGCCTGGGCAACACAGTGAAATCCTGTCTCTACATAAATAAAAATAAAAACATTAGCCAGGTGCTACGGTTTGATCTGTGTCCCCATCAAATCACATTAAAATATTATCCCCAGTGTTTAAGGTGGGGCCTGGTGGGAGGTGTTTGGATCATGGGGCTTTTCGCTCCTGAATGGCTTAGCTAGCACCATCCTCTTGGTGATGAGTGAGTTCATGTGAGATCTGGTTGTTTAAAAGTGTGTGGCAGCTCCCCCTCACACTTGCTCCAGCTTCTACCATGTGATGTGCCTGCTCTCTCTTCTCCTTCTACCATGAGTAAAAGCTCCCTGAAGCTCCCCAGAAGATAGGCAGATGTGGGTGCCATGTTTGTATAGCCTGCAGAACCATGATCCAATTAAACTTCTTTCCTTTATAAATAACTCAGTCTCAGATATTTCTTTCTGTTTTTTTTTTTGTTTTTTTTTTTGTTTTTTTTTTTTTGTTTTTTAAACTGTAGGTCCTAGGATACATGCCATGCAGGTTTGTTACATAGGCATACACGTACCATGGTGGTTTGCTGCACCCATCAACCCATCACCTGCATTAGGTATTTCTCCTAATGCTATCCATCCCCTAGCCGCCCACCCTCTGACAGGTCCCAGTGTGTGATGTTCCCCTCCCTGTGTCCACGTGTTCTCATTATTCAACTCCCACTTAAATGAGTGAGAACATGCAGTGTTTGGTTTTCCTTTCCTGTGTTAGTTTGCTGAGAATTATGGTTTCCAACTTCATCTATTTCCCTGCAAAGGACATGAACTCATCCCTTTTTATGGCTGCATAGTATTCCATGGTGTACATGTGCCACATTTTCTTTATTTAGTTTATCATTGATGGGCATTTGGGTTGGTTCCAAGTCATTGCTACTGTGAATAGTGCTGCAATAAACATACGTGTGCATGTGTCTTTATAGCAGAATGATATATAATCCTTTGGGTAAATACCCAGTAATGGGACTGCTGGGTCAAACGGTATTTCTGGCTCTAGATCCTTGACGAGTTGCCACACTGTTTTCCACAATGGTTGAACTAATTTACACTCCCACCACAGTGTAAAAGCATTCCTATTTCTTCACATCCTCTCCAGCATCTGTTGTTTCCTGACTTTTTAATGACTGCCATTCTAACTGGCATGAGATGATATATCATTGTGGTTTTGATTTGCATATCTCTAATGGCCAGTGATGATGAGCTTTTTTTTCATATTTTTGTTGGCCACATAAATGTCTTCTTTTGAGAAGTGTCGGTTCATATCTTTTACCCACTTTTTGATGGGGTTGTTTTTTCTTGTAAATTTGTTTAAGCTCCTTGTAGATTCTGTATCATAGCCCTTTGTTAGATGGATAGATTGCAAAAATTTTCTCCCATTCTGTAGGTTGCCTGTTCACTCTGATGATAGTCTCTTTTGCTGTACAGAAACTCTTTAGTTTAATTAGATCACATTTGTCAATTTTGGCTTTTGTTGCCATTGCTTTTGGTGTTTTAGTCATGAAGGCTTTGCCCATGCCTATGTCCTGAATGTTATTGCCTAGGTTTTATGGGTTGGTCATATGGTTTTATGAGTTGGTCATAAATAGCTCTTATTATGTTGATATGCATTCCATCAATATCTAGTTTATTGAGAGTTTTTAGCAGGAAGGGGTGTTGAATTTTATCAAAGGCCTTTTTTACATCCACTGAGATAATCACATGGTTTTTGTCATTGGTTCTGTTTATGTGATGTATTACATCTATTGATTTGTGTATGCTGAACCAGCCTCGCATTCCAGGGATGAAGTCGACTTGATCGTGGTGAATAACTTTTTCATGTGCTGCTGGATTTGTTTTGCCAGTATTTTATTGAGGATTTTCACATTGATGTTCATCAGGATATTGGCCTGAAATTTTCTTACTTTTTACTGTGTTTCTGCCAGGTTTTGATATCAGGATGATGCTGGCCTCATAAAATGAGTTAGGGAGGATTCCCCCTTTATCTATTGTTCGGCATAGTTTCAGAAGGAAGGGTACCAGCTCCTCTTTGTACCTCTGGTAGAATTCGGTTGCGAATCTTTCTGGTCCTGGGATTTTTTTGGTTGGTAGGCTATTAATTACTGCCTCAATTTCAGAACTTATTATTGGCCTATTCAGGGATTCAACTTCTTCCTGGTTTAGTCTTAGGAGGGTGTATGTGTACAGGAATTTATCCATTTCTTCTAGATTTTCCAGTTTATTTGCATAGAGGTGTTCATAGTATTCTCTGATGGTAGTTTGTATGTCTGTGGGATCAGTGGTGATATCTCCTTTATCATTTTTTATTGTGTCTATTTGATTCTTCTCTCTTTTCTTCCTTATTGGTCTTGCTAGTCGTCTGTCAATTTTGTTGATCTTTTCAAAAAATCAACTTCTGGATTCATTGATTTTTTTGAAGGGTTTTTCATGTCTCTATTTCTTTCAGTTGTGCACTGATCTTAGTTATTTCTTGTCTTCTGCAAGCTTTTGAATTTGTTTGCTCTTGTCTCTCTAGTTCTTTTAATTCTGATGTTAGGGTGTCAATTTCAGATCTTTCCTGCTTTCTCCTGTGGGTGTTTAGTGCTATAAATTTCCCTCTAAACACTGCTTTAGCTGTGTCCTACATATTCTGGTACATTGTGTCTTTTTCTTATTTGTTTCAAAGAACTTATTTATTTCTGCCTTAATTTCATTTTTTACCCAGTAGTTACTCAGGAGCAGGTTGTTCAGTTTCCATGTAGTTGTGTGATTTTGAGTGAGTTTCTTAATCCTGAGTTCTAATTTGACTGCACTGTGGTCTGAGAGACCGTTTGTTATGATTTCTGTCCTTCTGCATTTGCTGAAGAGTGTTTTACTTCCAATTATGTGGTCAATTTTAGAATAAGTGCCATGTGGTGGTGAGAAGAATGCATATTCTGTTGATTTGGGGTGGAGAGTTCTGTAGATGTCAATTAGGTCTGCTTGGTCCAGAACTGAGTTCAAGTCCTGAATATCCTTGTTAATTTTCTGTCCTGTTGATGTGTCTAATATTGACAGTGGGGTGTTAAAGTCTCCCACTATTAGTGTGTGGGAGTCTAAGTCTCTTTGTAGTCTCTAAGAACTTGCTTTACGAATCTAGGTGCTCCTGTATTTGGTGCATATATATTTAGGATAGTTAGCTCTTCTTGTTACATTGATCCTTTTACCATTATGTAATGTCCTTCTTTGTCTTTTTTGATCTTTGTTGGTTTAACGTCTGTTTTTATCAGAGACCAAAATTGCAACCTCTGCACCTTTTTTTTTTTTTGCTTTCCATTTGCTTGATAAATATTCCCCCATCTCTTTATTTCAAGCCTATGTGTCTTTGCACATGAGATAGGTCTCCTGAATACAGCACACTGATGGGTCTTGACTCTTTATCCAATTTTCCAGTCTGTGTCTCTCAACTGGGGCATTTAGCCCATTTACATTTAAGGTTAATATTGTTATGTGTGAATTTGATCCTGTCATTATGATGCTAGCTGGCTATTTTGCCCGTTAGTTGATGCAGTTTCTTCATAGTGTCAATGGTCTTTACAAATAGGTATGTTTTTGCAATGGTTGGTACCAGTTTTTCCTCTCCATATTTAGTGCTTCCTTCAGGAGCTCTTGTAAGTCAGGCCTGGCTGTCAAAAAATCCCTCAGCATTTGCTTGTCTGTAAATAATTTAATTTCTTCCTCGCTGATGAAGCTTAGTTTGGCTGGATACGAAATTCTGGGTTGAAAATTCTTTGCTTTAAGAATGTTGATTATTGGCCCCCACCCTCTTCTGGCTTGTAAGGTTTCTGCAGGGAGATCTGTTGTTAGTCTGACGGGCTTCCCTTTGAGGGTAACCTGACCTTTCTCTCTGGCTGCCCTTAACATTTTTTCCTTCAGCCTTGGTGAATCTGATGATTATGTGTCTTGGGTTTGCTTTTCTCGAGGAGTATTTTTGTGGTGCTCTCTGTATTTCCTGAATTTGAATGTTGGTCTCTCTTACTAGGTTGGGGAAGTTCTCCTGGATAATATCCTTCAGAGTATTTTCCAACTTGGTTCGATTCTCCCTGTCACTTTCAGGTACACCAATCAAATGTAGGTTTGGTCTTATCACATAGTCCCATATTTCTTGGAGGCTTCCTTTTCATTCTTTTTTCTCTAATCTTGTCTTCACACTTTATTTCATTAAGTTGGTTTTCAATCTCTGATATCCTTTCTTCTGTTTGATTGATTCGGCTATTGATACTTGTGTATGCTTCACGAAGTTCTCATGCTGTGTTTTGCAGCTCCATCAGGTCATTTATGTTCTTCTCTAAACTGGTAATTCAGTTAGCAATTCCTCTAACATTTTTTCAGCGTTCTTAGTTTCCTTGCATTGGGTTAGAACATGTTCCTTCAGCTCAGGTGAGTTTGTTATTACCCACCTTCTGAAGTCTACTTCTGTCAATTTGTCAAACTCATTCTCCATCCAGTTTTGTTCCCTTGCTAGCAAGGAGGTGTGATCCTTTGAAGGAGAAAAGGCATTCTGGTTTTGAAATTTTCAGCCTTTTTGTGCTGGTTTTTCCTCATCTTAGTGGACTTATCTACCTTTGGTCTTTGATGTTGCTGACCTTCAGATGGGGTTTTTGTGTGGACATCCTTTTCATTGATGTTGATGCTATTATTTTCTGTTTGTTAGCTTTCCTTCTAACAGTCAGGCCCCTCTGCTGCAGGTCTGCTGGAGTTTGCTGGAGGTCCACTCCAGATACCGTTTGCCTGGGTATCTCCAGTGGAGGCTGCAGAACAGTAAAGATTGCTGCCTGTTCCTTCTTCTGGAAGCTTCATCCCAGAGGGGCACCCGCCAGATGCCAGGTGGAGCTCTTCTGTATGAGGTGTCTGTTGACCCCTTCTGGGAGGTGTCTCCCAGGCAGGAGGCATGGGGGTCAGGGATCCACTTGAGGAGGCAGTCTGTCCCTTAGCAGAGCTCAAGTGCTATGCTGGGAGATCCGTTGCTCTCTTTGGAGCTGGCAGTCTGAAACGTTTATGTCTGTTGAAACTAACTTCACAGCCACCCCTTCCCACAGGTGTTCTGTCACAGGGAGATGGGAGTTTTATCTATATGCCCCTGACTGGGGCTGCTGCCTTTCTTTCAGGGATTCCCTGCCCAAGAGGAGGAATCTGGAGAGGCAGTCTCACTACAGTGGCTTTGTGGAGCTGTGGTGGGCTCCACCCAGTTCGAACTTCTAGGCAGCTTTGTTTACATTATGAGGGGAAAACCCCCTACTCAAGCCTCAGTAATGGCAGACTCCCCTAACCCCACCAAGCTTGAGCATCCCAGGTCGACTTCAGACTGTTGTGCTGGCAGCAAGGATTTCTTTTCTTTCTTTCTTTCTTTTTATTTTTTTAAAGACGGAGTCTCACACTGTCGCCCAGGCTGGAGTGCAGTGGTGCAATCTCGGCTCACTGCCAGCTTTGCCTCCCAGGTTCACGTCATTCTCCTGCCTCAGCCTCCTGAGTAGCTGGAACTACAGGTGCCTGCCACCACGCCTGGCTTTTTTTTTTTTTTTTTTTTTTTTTTAAAGTTTTAGTAGAGACAGGATTTCACCATGTTAGCCAGGATGGTCTTGATCTCTTGACCTCGTGATCCACCTGCCTCGGCCTCCCAAAGTGCTGGGATTACAGGCATGAGCCACTGTGCCCAGCCTGGCAGTGAGAATTTCAAGCCAGTGGATCTTAGCTTGCTGGGCTCCATGCGGGCGGGATCTGCTGAGCCAGATCACTTGGTTACCCGGCTTCAGCCCCCTTTCCAGGGGAGTGAACGGTTGTCTCAATGGCTTTCCTGGCACCAGTGAGGTATGAAAAGGTATCTGCCCAAGTGGCCACCAAGTTTTGTTCTTGAAACCCAGGGCCCTGGTGGCATAGGCACCCAAGGGAATCTCCTGGTCTGCAGGTTGCAAAGACTGTGGAAAAAGTGTAGTATCTGAGTTGGAGTGCACCATTCCTCACAACACAGTCTCTTACATCTTCCCTTGGCTAGGTGAGGGAGTTCCTTGAACCCTTGTGCTTCCTGGGTGAGGCAACACCCTACCCTGCTTCAGCTCGCCCTCCGTGGACTAGACACACTGTCTAACCAGTCCTAGTAAGATGAGCTAGGTACCACAGTTGGAAATGCAGAAGTCACGCACCTTCTGTGTTGATCTTGCTGGGAGCTGCAGACCAGAGCTGTTCCTATTATGCCATCTTGCCAGCCACCTCCCATCTCAGGTATTTCTTTATAGTAATGTAAGAATGGCCTAACTCACCAGGCATGGTGTCGTATAACTGCAGTCCTAACTGATGCTGAGGCAAGAGGATTGCATGGGCTCAGGAGTTTGAGGTTAGAGTAAGCTAGGATTGCATCACTGCACTCCAGCCTGGGTGTCAGAGTGAGACCTCCATCTCTAATTTGGAAAATATGTATGTGTATGTGTGTTTGTGCCAAAGAAATGATAAATGCTTGAGGTGACGGCTTCACCAATTGACTGATTTTATCATTACACATTGTATCTTGTATAAGAATATAAGATGTACACTATAAACATGTACAATTATTATATATCTATAATAACCAAAAATTTTAAAAAATAAAAAATTTATGTGCAGAAAAAAAGAGATAAATGGACAATTTAATCAAGGACAGAGGGAAAAGAAAGATTCAAACTTCTAAGAATAGTATCAAGAGGGTTAAATCCAAAGTGTAATGAGAATTGGGATAAAAGCAAAAGATTAAAAAGTCTTTTATAACCAGGTTTGCAGTAAAGAGAACAAAGAAGGATAAGCCTCAGTTTACGGCAGATGATGTCATGATGAAAAGAAATAGTAATTACGTAAAGTTCTAATTTCTTTTTTTTTTTGTATATATTATCCATTCATAGCAGTAACTTTCTTCAACATAATAGTAGACCAAAATGGTTTCAAGGTACTAGAGAGATAGTGAGAGTGAATCTCACTACTGTAATAGAGTTGATATCTTAGGTTCAAACATATTTAATTGTTTAGAGATAAAGTCACAGAATCACTGTCAGTAATATTTCAGGAATTTGTATTAATTAGTATGGGTTCCATAAGCCATAAGATAGATAAATGTTGATTCATTTTTCAAACAGATAATAACTATAATCTACAGTTGAGCAAGTATGATATTCATGGCAAAAAATTAGGACAAATGATTAAGAAGATGACTTTAACATCTTAGAAACATAGATAGTAAAAATTAGTAGTCTTCCTGTATCTGATAAATATATGCTAAAATAATTTCCGATTTTCCTTTTTGATAAATGTACTAGGTTAGAAATTAATGAAAATTCTATAGAACCTTAGACAAATCTTCCTTAATAAACTTGTGGATTAACTTTTAAAAGTTAAAAGTAGGTTCATAACTTGTTGTACAAGTGTATCTTACAGATAATTTAATGAACTCATACAAGCTTGCAGGTATTTGTAGCAGTCAGAACAAATTATTTTGTCTTCTATTCTAGTCCACTCTTTTTATTAGGATTTGAGTTGAAAATGTAGAAGGCAAGTTTATCAGAACACACACAGTTGAGAGGAATAACTGAGCAAGATTAACTATAATATGTATAAACCTCTTCAAAAATCAGTTACAGAAATACAAGAGGGGTTAGAACCAAGTTACCAAGAGTTCTCATTAAAAAACACATTTAATCCAAATCAAAACCACAATGAGATACCATCTCACACCAGTTAGAATGGTGCTCATTAAAAAGTCAGGAAACAACAGATGCTGGAGAGGATGTGGAGAAACAGGAGCGCTTTTACACTGCTGGTGGGAGTGCAAATTAGTTCGACCATTGTGGAAGACAGTGTAGTGATTCCTCAAGGATCTATAACTAGAAATACCATTTGATCCAGTGGTGCCATTACTGGGTATATACCCAAAGGATTATAAATCATGCTACTATAAAGACACATGCACACATATATTTATTGCGGTACTATTCACAATAACAAAGATTTGGAACCAACCCAAATGTCCATCAATAATAGACTGGATAAAGAAAACGTGGCACATGTATACCATGGAATACTATGCAGCCATAAAAAGGATGAGTTCATGTCCTTTGCAGGGATATAGATAAAGCTGGAAACCATCATTCTCAGCAAAATATTACAAGGACAGAAAACCAAATGCTACATGTTCTCACTCATAAGTGGGAGTTGAACAATGAGAACACATGGACAAAGGGAGGGGAACATCACACACTGGGGCCTGTTGGGGGGTGGGTGACTGGGGGACGGATAGCATTAGAAGAAATACCTAATGTAAATAACGAGTTGATGGGTGCAGCAAACCAACATGGCACATATATACCTATGTAGCAAACCTGCATGTTATGCACATGTACCCTATAACTTAAAGTATAATAAAAAACATATTTAAATATTTCAGCTGACAAGAGCACAATATAAGCCATCAGTGTGTCTTGACTTCCAAAAAATCTGATGGAATTTTCATATGAGTAAAGTTTAGGTTGGTGCAAAAGCAATTGCAGTTTTGGCCATTATTTTCAGTGGCAAAAACCACAATAACTTTTGCACCAATCTAATATGTTGTTCATGTCAAGGGCAGTAACGTGATTAAGAGTTAAGGCTTTAGAGCCAGAGAAAATTGGTATCAGTCTGTCAACTTAGATAAGACGTTTTATCTCTATGTGCTTTCTTTCCATTACCTATGAAACACTACATCCTATGGCCCCTGCTAACTTTCTGATTCACCTCCTAACTTGCTTAGTCTTCTCTAGCCACACTGGATGGCTTGCTTTCCCTAAGTATCACTACCTCTGCCAAGCTCATCTCACTTCAGGACCTTTTCTGCTGGCCTTTCCCTCTTCTGGGCACACTGTCCCACTAGGTAGTTATTTGGCTCTCTCCTTTATTTCATTCAGGTTTGTTCTAATGCTGCCTCCCTATGGGAGCCTTTTTACACCTACATATCTAACCTCCATCCCCAAAACCTTCCAGCTTAGCACTTCCTGTCCCCTTCTATGCTTTATTTTTAAATAGCACTTATCTCAATGTTGAGTTATATTATTTCTTATTCAGTTGTCCATTTCCTCCATACGGTTACCTAGTCTCTACAGTAGTAATAATGGTAACTACTAACATTCCTGACAATTACTAGGAAGTAGACACTCTTCTAAATGTTTCACATAGACAGCTTGATATTAAAACAAATCTTAAAATATCATTTACAATTGAAGAAACTGAGGCATAGAAAGGCTAAGTTATTTTCCCCCAAGTCACAGACTAGTAAATAGTAGAGTCTGCATTGAAGTCCAGGAAGTCTGGCCCTGAAGATTGAATCCTTAACTGTTATTTTACAGTGCCTCACTGTAGGTGTCAGCTAACATTTTATTGGATGACTAAATACAAAATTTGAATAAATTAGGACACTAAAAAGTATATGCATCTCAAGTGTTTAGGACATATAATAAGTATGCAATAAATGTTCATAATACTAGCATTATTGCTATTCTGTGCCGGTAAGAACATTGCTGGAATATGATGTTCAGCTTTATTTAAGGATTATTCAACATATTGGAATATATCTTTTAAAGAGGGTTCAAAATGATGAAAATTTGAGAAATTATGTTACTTGACAGAAGGTTTGTAGTGGTTGGGAACATTAGGCTAGTGAATAGTCTTAATGCAGGCATCTAATAGTCTTCAAATCTATGAATGCCTTCAGAAGGAAGAACAGTGATGTATGAATGCAAGTTATAAGTAAATATATTTTTCACATCTATAAGGATGACTTTTTCATAAATGTTGCTGATCAAAGGGTCATGGGCAGCCTTTGTAAACAGTGGTCTCTTCTGTAACAGCCAAGCATTGGGCTATATTAGTGGAAGTTCTCTGAAATTCTGCTCTAACAATGTCTACTTTTATAGTCTTTCCCTTAGACCTACCGGATTGTTAAATTACTTTGTCACCAGAGGTGTGTTTGTATCTTTCTCTTCTTTATGAAATATATTTAAAAAACCTCAGGAGTGTGGCCAGCATCTATAGTCCCAGCTACTTGGGAGGCTGAGGCAGGAGGATTGCTTAAACGCAGGAGTTCAGAGCCAGTCTAGGCAGGTGACCAGACCAGTGAGACCGCTGTCTCTAAAAATAAATATAATATAATATAATAAAAATATCAGAAAGAGTCAAGGAACTAAAGGAAAGTGAAGAGAGAACCGACAGATTAGTCATTTTCTCATTGTATTCTTACAGCAGTCTGTGAGGTAAGTGTTATTCTGATTTCATGCCTAAGGTTCAGGGAAAGTGAATAATTTATTCAGGTGAGTTGCAGGGTAAGAAAAAAGTGGAGATGTAGTTGGAATACAGGTTAGTGTGATTAAAAACCTGTTCTCAGTTTACCACATTGTATTCTTATTTTTTTTTCCACCTAGAAGGAAAGAAAAATAGAATTCCTTGTAGTTTTTACTCAACTCTGCTGTAGGTTCAACATAGGCTGACACATTTGCTTCCCCTAATTACATTAATTTGCTTGGCAGAAAAGTCCTCTCCTTTTTATGAACAAGAACTTCAACAATCCATTGTGACAAAACAGGCCTTGGCAGAAAGAAAATACTGTGGAATTTTATGGATATGTTTCTCCTCAGTCAAATTACTCTCCATGGTGTACGTCTGAACACTGGGCACTGGACACTGATATTTAAAGTCTGACAGTTTGAATTTGAATTTAGAACATTTCCCTTATTACTTCTGTATATGAAGTATGCCATATGAAACCCAATGAACTTGCTCCAAACACATGACCTCAACAGGTGTTTGAAATATTTAAGCTTGTTGAAAATGTGTTTTAATAGTGCCACTGATAATGGGTAATTCTGTTTTTTCATTCTTACAACATGGTTTACAATTGTAAATTCTTGTTCCTTTACCTGAAGACCTTTCCTGCTTATCGTATACTAATTTTATCAAAGAGTATTCTCTACATCCTACTTTTTGGTATAAATAAATGCAAGCACAACTTTTCCCTTCCCTTGGATGAGTTTTTGACTCTTTTATTTTTCCTGATAAAAATATTGTGATCTTGGTTTGACATGTTTTAGTGAGATGATAGTTCAGTTATTCTCCAAGACAACTAACTGTATTTGATCAGGAGAGAAAAAAATACTTTTTTAAATAATGCATTGTTTAAGCTATAGATTTTTAGTTGATATTTGATTTGATAAAGAGATATTTTAAAAGTTCATATGAATTTGAAGGGACTTGGCATTTCATATTTATATTAACTTATTTGTTCTACACCTTGAGTTTATGAAAAAATATGGTTTTTTTTTTCTTCTCTAAATCAAGAAATCAAGGTCACAATCCAGATCTGGTACTTTATTGATGTGATTCAGTTGGTCATGGCAAAGATTATTAAGAAAATAAATGCAGCACACCAGCATGGCACAAGTATACATATGTAACAAACCTGCACGTTATGCACATGTACCCTACAACTTAAAGTATAATAATAATAAATAAATTAAAAAAAAAAAAGAAAATAAATGAAAGTCATGTTTCAGTACATTAGTTCTACTCCATCTGTCTAAAGGAATATTAGCACTAGGCAGAATATATGCCACAAAATGGGCATACTGTGACTTTAGAAATGGGATTCAAGGCACTATTAGAATTGGATAGTTCTGCTCCCTTTCTTAAAAAAAAAAAAAGTATGACTATGACCAGGACCGTCAATCTTATTGAGAACTATCGTATATAAGGGTACAGACTCTTCTGATTATGGCTTTGATTATTTTATATACTATGACTATCTTACCTTTACTGAGTACTGTTCTCAAGTAGCTCAAAATATTACCACTATAACATCTTTTCCACAATGATTATGCCCTTTGCACAAAGGAATTGCTATAACTGACTCTAGCTCATAGATGAGAAATAGATTTGAAAAAAGTAAAAAGCCTTGTTCAAAGTCAAGAAAGAAATTTACCATTAGAATTGGGATTCAACTTCCCATGAGATGGTTCTCCATCCAGTGCTACTTCCATTCAAGTGCTTCCAGTTCTAAAACAATTTCTAGTATGTACTTCTTGTGGGTCAGTTCATTCTTTGGATAAGACATTATTGTCTTCAGAGAGTTTCTGCTTCACTAGTATTTTCAGGCCTTGAAATTCCTACTAAATTTCAAAATGAGGAGAGTTTTTTCTTTCTTTTTTTAAAATTGAGATACCGTCTCGCTCTGTCGCCCAGGCTGGAGTGCAGTGGCACCATCTCGGCTCACTTCAACCTCCGCCTCCCGGGTTCAAGCGATTCTCCTGCCTCACCCTCCCGAGTAGCTGGGACTACAGGTGTGCACCACCGCACCCAGCAGATTTTTGTATTTTTAGTAGAGACTAGGTTTCACCATGTTGGTCAGGCTGGTCTGGAACGCCTGACCTCAGGTGATCTGGCCACCTCGGGCTCCCAAAGTACTGCAATTAGAGGCATGAGCCACTGCGCCTGGCCCTCTTTACTTAAAATAAATTTAGTAGTCTCTGTATTTAGAAAAAACATCATGTGCTAGTTATTGGTCCTATAATGGCATTTCAGACAGTTGTACTACAGCTGCTTAAAAGGCAAGCTCCTACATAGGTCAGGCACATGGCTCAGACGTCAAACTTCACAGGTTTGAATCTCAGATCTACCACTTTCTGGCTATAGGAGTCTCAGAAAGTTCCATGTCTCTCACAAACTTCACGTTCATAATTGGGTAACAGAAGTATTTAATGCCTAAGTGTTTTGTTAATACTATGAAGTGTAACTTAGAGATAACAATTAGCATGTGGCCTGAGAGAGAAACACAAAAAATGGTAAATTATCACTGTTTTACGTTCACGAAGTCGCATCTCACTAAGAGCATACATTTCAGAGGAATGGTCCTTCTCTGAATTACACAATACTTGGCCACTTGGTGAAAGAACATCATTTAAGAACTCTAATTACATTTTTATAAATTGGTCAAAATTTACTGGATTAAATGCAGTGCCAGGTTAAAAACATCTTTGAGTATATAATTGGGGAATATTAAGACTTTCTAGAAACTTCAGTCCTCAGGATCTTAGATGAAAGCAGGTAGATGATCCTTCCATCCCCAACTTCCCATCACTAGGAAAAAAAAAAAATTGTAATAATATTCACCCAGATTAGAAATCCCTAGTCTATTATAGGAGTTTTATTTACTTGTTGAAAAACTCTAAAATAGTAAAATTGTATATAATAAGCAAAAGTGCTAGTTTTCTCTATCAACTCTAGGAGATGAATTCTGAGAACACGGTTGCCTTGCTAATGGTAGGCTGGCTGTGTGCTGTGGCAAAGCACTGTGTCTTTTACCTTTGATGGGCTTTGTTGATGGCAAAATTAGGAAGACCCTAGACATCATCACTTTGAATTAATTTTTTCTTATTAGGATTATTCACCCTCCAGCTTTTTCTATGATATACTTGAAGTAAGACAACTCCTTTAGCCAACTAGAACAGAAAAGAGTAGGTACCAGAACCTCAAGATGGTTCACCAAGTATATTAATATTACTCTTTACAGAACATAAAAATAAATTAGAATAGGGCCATTTTCAACATGGGCCTCTAAGTGTATTCTGATAGAAAAGCCAGGACATGACTCCACTGCATCTTTAGATTACAAAGCATACCTACTATCATAAATTCTGTGGATCCTCATGTGTATCCTATTAAATTGACTGAAAAAGAGTCATTACTTTCATTTTACAGATAGAAAAATGGTGGTTCACAGAGCACTTTTATAATTTAACTAAGCAGGATCTAGGTTCCTGTTATTTTGAGCTCTTGTACAGGTTACTTTTTAGTACACCACACTAACAGTATCACTGAGAAATGAAATATGCAAATACAGGCCCTCCCTGGTCCTCTTTGCTAGGTCTCCTTCTCTATCCAGTTTGGAAACTTTGAAGTCACCTGGCTCAGCCCTAAGTCCTTTTGTCTCTAGCTGCATTTTCTCTTCAGGGTATCTCATCCACAAACATGGCTGTAAATACCATCTGTATTCTGACAATTCCCAAATTCATTTCACCACACACACCTGGAGCTCTAGATTCTTCTAACTGCCACTTTACTTTTACACTTGGTGCTCAAATAAGCATCTTAAACAACTACAACACAGGACTTAGTTCACTCCTCCAAACCTATTTCTTTCCCATTTTTTTTCCATGTCAATCAGAACCTAGAAGTAATCCTTGAGCTCACATTTTGCATCATTCTTCATATCCAATTCACTATTAGGTCTTTCTTAGTGCAATCTCCAAATTATATCCTGAATGAAACATGAAGCACATTTGAATATGAGAATTTGTGACTTCATTCCATTTGGAAATTCTTAACTACATCTCTTTAGGTATGGTCTATCACATTTTCCTTTTTGCCTTTTTAAAACACTATTATTTTATATTCTCTTTCAAATTGTTGCTTTATTAAAGTCATTGTGTTGCTAATCCTGGTTATGGTCAGTACTGACTCACTCATACTGAATTGCTTCCTTATGTAATTTTTCATTGTAAGCTCCTCTCTCTTTATTTTGAAAAATAATTTTTTGAAGTATAATAGCATAGGGTAAAGTATACAGATATTTGCTTTATAGTCCAATTAATTTTTACATATGCATATAGTTATGTAACCACCACCTAGATAAAGACCACCATAGCTGATTTTAAGCTGCCAATGTGATGCCACTGAACACAGAGCTGGGAAGAGATGCCTAGAATCGGCTCCCATGGACAGGTGGTCACTGGTTCTAGCACATCATTAGGAAATTATTTCCAATTCCTTTGGATAAAATTCAAACTGCTAATCATGATCTGCCTCTTGTCTACCTCTTCAACTTCATTGTATACCAGTCTGCCATTACCTACTCATATTATGGCAACACTGGCCTCTTCCTGTCCCTAGCATATGATAAACTCATTCCTGTCTCTGGGTCTTGAACTTGTCGGTCTCTCTGACCCAGCTCTTCCCATAGGTAGTAAATCTTATCCTCCCCAATTCAGCAGTACAATGTCATATACAGTACTTAGAAAGACTCCACCAGGTCATCTAATCTAAATTAGTTCCTCCCAGTCTTATCTTAAAATTTCTATTTCCTTCTTTCATAGCACAAATTGGAATCTGCCATTTTCGTTTTTTTTTTTTTTTGGTTCTTTGTTATCTGCCTCTGCACTTGAATTTAGGCTGCATGAAGGCAGAGACCTTGACTGTCTTATTCACCACCGTATTACAAGGCCTGGCTCAGGGTCTGACAAGGAGAATGTGCTTAATGCATGTGCTGAGTGAATGAATGGACACATGGATGGTATAGTTATAAAGAAGTGGTGATAAATTCACTGAGGGGGTGTAAAATGGTATCTTAAAATTGAAATGCATCATTTTATACGTAAAATAGCACGTTTTAAGAATGAGGCAGTGACCTCTAAAGGGGCAGCATTAGAGGAGGTGTTTTGGGGTCAGATAGCCACGAGTTTAAATGCCAAGTACGCCACTTAACATCTCTGAGCCTAAGTCTTTCTTAATTTCTTTCTTTCTTTTTTTTTATTATTTATTT
>NW_012101550.1:132493-143526 GCF_000951045.1 Mandrillus leucophaeus | reverse complement strand
GACGAGTTAATGGGTGCAGCACACCAATATGGCACATGTATACATATGTAACAAATCTGCACGTTGTGCACATGTACCCTAGAACTTAAAGTATAATAAAAAACAATATATAGAATAGGGCTGGCATAGTGTATCTGCTCAATAATTGGTAATTATTATTATTGCTATAATTATCAAGATGTATAATTTTTGGTGGATTGGGACATAACAAATACAGAATAATTCTCATATTTGGTTTTATACTTGCTTATTTTAAAAGCTAACCCATCCAAATTTTTACAAATTATTTCCCAAAGAGCTCAAAAGAGTTCCATATTATCTATTCCACATATTTGAGAACGAGTGTCATTAGTTTTATTTTACTAATGAGGAAAACAAAAATATTCTGTTTCCAGTGGTTAGAAAGTAAATCTCTGGGAGAGCTGGTCTCAGAACTAAGGCAATCTATATCCAATTTCCTGCACTTTCCTCTGAAATGTGTCTAGCATGAAAACATCATAGTAGTATGTGGTGTAATATAGAGAGTGTGCAAAAATATTAATACAGAGCCAAATATTCAGGAGTCAGTAGATAAAAGCATTGATAATAATTGCCGAATAATATAAAAAGCAAATTTACAGTTCTTACATTGGTTGCATTTTTGTGGTTTGGTTCTTATAAAAGTATCTGCACAACTTGTTCTCTTGCTAATAAGAAGCTTTCTTTTTCAAGGTCACCCAAAGGCCATGCCGGTGCAGTTGCTATGACTTCAGGATGCTGTGCTGCTAAATTTCTGGGTTCCCTGTGATCCTGTGAGTGCTGCTTCTCTGTCTCTCTGTCTCTCTCTCTCTCACTCACTCTCACTCTTGCTCTTGTTTTCAATCTCTTGCTCTCACTCCCTCGCCCTTACTCCCAGGCCTTTTGATATTCTCACACATTAAAGTTACTGTCTACTGAGACATTAATACATTCTATTTTATTGCCAACCGGCTTAACTGAACAAACAAATATTTCCAGCAATTTTATTTTCACTCACTCATGCTGACAATCCAGTTTATAACAATACCTAACATAATATTTTCTTCTTGTTTCCTCAGGGCTTTGGGTACAATGTGTTAATGCATAGCAATCAGAGAGAAATAATTGAGACATACTTCCAAAGTTTACTAATGTTTACTCTGTTGGCAACTCAGAAAAATTTATTTTTTAAAAATTGGCTTTTAAAATGTATTTATTAAATCTGACAGTCAAGTACTTAGCATTTTTTTTCTCTACTTTCTTCCCCCTCATACCAAAGCTACAGATTATTTTGCCTTCAAACTGTCTGAGAGTTGAAAAACTTACAATCACAGACATATAGCAACCAAATTCAATTTGAGCTTTAGGAAATAATGGTAGCAAAAGTAGTGCGTTTTTCATTTTATTAAAATCATATTTCTTCTGTTCAGTTTCCAGAAGAGACCTTGGGGAAGGGATGCAGTGTGAATCAGTGACCTGTTATTAGGAGACCACTTGCATTTTGGCAAATGCCCAATAACAAGGCTTGAAATAGAAATGAGTGTGTAACCCCTTCAAATTGTTGGCTTGTAACCTGAGTGATGGCTTTGATAGGCTGTAAGCTCATATGGCCAGGATCTATGCAAGGATGGTATCAGGAAGAAAGATGGTTAAGACCACTGCTTCTGTGAAAGGAGAAGATGCTGGGCAGAGAGGAATTTAAATTTTACTAGAAGGAAAATGGTTGGGACCGAACAGTAGGGGAATAACATAAGGTTTTAAATAAGAAGGCAGAGGCTAGGTGCTCTGGTCTCCTCCTGCCTTCTGAGCATTGCAACCAGGCCCACCTCTTCTCAGGGAGGTGGTGTTTCCAGCCCTCCTCATACTTTTTCAGTATCTCCCTTGGGGGAAAGTGAAGCTAAAAGAAATCATGGCTCCCCCTATCTTATTGACTTCATGATCCCACCCATCCTCTGCTCTTTTCTGCTTTTTACTTCCAGTGAAAAAAGGCAGAAACAATGAAACTGTACTTTCTTATTCTATGATGTGGTTATGTTACAAATTTGTGGTTTAATACTGGTTTAATGTCGGCTATTTGCTGGAGTTATGGCTAGGTTCAGTAATTCATTCCACATTTTCTCTTTCAGTAGAATCCAAAAGAAAAATTGTTGAAACCAAGGAGAAAAGGTACTTTATTTCTGGGGCTCAGTTCTGGCAAGTCATCAAAGGCTCGATACAGGATAGTACAATATTTCACTCAATACATATTAATTCAGTGCCACTACACATTATTTTAGGTGGTAGAAACACAGCAATGAATACAACAGATGAGACAGACAAGGTCTTTGAAGATTCTCTACTGCCCACACTTTGCCCCAGTCTAGTGAGAGGAAACAGACAATCTGAGGTTAAAATAAAATCAAGTTAACGTTAGGTAGTGGTATGTGAACTGAAGAAGATCAAAGAGGGTTATGTGAAGGGTAGTGACCCAAGTTGGGCAAAGTAAGGAATCATTTCAGCCTAAATGGCAAGCTGAAGTAAAATAGTTCAATTTAGGAAAATATAATATTCCCAGGAAATTCACATGAAATGGTCCTTTCAAGTCTTCCATAACTTATTGTCCATCCATCTCTGCAAAGCGAGGTCAGAATGATGAGGGTTTCCAAGTTAAGGGCAATATTGAGTAATTAATCATTACTTGATGGTTATGCATTAGTGATATCATGAGATGTAAAATTAGGATAATTTTTTCAAGTTACTATGTAAATGTCTACCATTTGGTATTTCAGATCAAGTGTCACATTGTATAGCAACTCCCAAACAGTACTGTATAAAGTTTTCCTTCCTGTGGCTTTAGAAAAATGAGACACAGCTCACAAGGTTGCCCCAGCAAGACCATGTATAAATGGCATGAAAGTCTGTAAATGACTACAAAATGTTTGAAGTATATATCAGATATTGTTTGGCAAGATTTTTACAATTAAGTGGAACCAAGATAGAGAGAGAATTCTTATTCTCACACTGCGGTTGTATTTATTTTTCTTTTCCTGACAAATGGGACCCACAGCTTGCATTTGAAGAGAAAAATATCCCAAGAGTCACTTAACTCTCACTCTTTCCATGACAAGAGTAGAATACACTTGTACCCTAGAAGTGTTGAATCCTTACAATTTAAGAGCTGTCTTGTGGGGTGTTTTGCTGGGAAACATTACAGTCATGTTGTTAACTTTTATAATTCCACAGCTCTCAAGAAAATTTCTCAGCACTTTGAACAAAAATCACACTGACACTGTGGGATTTACTGTCCGCATGTACTAAATGCCTTTTGGGAAAATGTCTCTTAGATTTCATTGTCTTCCTTCTGCCTTTTAAAATCTAATATACTTCAATTTCACTGAGTTAGGCTAAGTTTCCTCCGTAGTATCTCTCAACGACATTTCCTTGAGTTAGGTAAACACATTCTTTCTCTCTATCGGGCTGTCATGTTCCTTTTCATTTGGGTTTTGGGAACTTTAAATGATGTCAGGAATAGTATATTTATAGTCGCTCAATATAATTGTAAATTCCAATAGAAAATTTTTAGTGATAAAAATGTTAATAGGTTTAAGAAAGGGCTTCACTTTCTTCACCAGTAAAGTGAGGAAGTTGATATTTAATGAACCAAAATTTCTACAGTTCAGTGAATGACAAAGCTACATGTGACTTATAAATATAGCATTCATAAAAAGGAGCTGTTGTGATTTTCTTGGAGTTTTCAGAAGACAGCTGTGGCTGGACTCCTGGTGGACAGACTGTGTGCTTTCCATTTTCCAGGTGTATATCACGAAGCTCTTTGGCCTTTGCCCTGAACTTTTGGTCTAAGCCTCAGCCTAAAACATTCTCTCTGGAATGCAAAATTAAGATCTCTTACATTTCTACCCTTCCTCACCATAGTCCAGTTCTTCTGTCCCATTTTTAACCCTATTTTGCCAATGAAACAAGCTCAACCCTGCCTTAGATCTTTCACAACCTGTTTTTCTTTTTACATGGGGTATGCTTTTCTCTCTCTTTTTATGCCTAGTTGTTTTTCAGAGCTGCCAATTAACTTCTTGGTTTTTAATTTTAAAATATGAGCCTCCATTCGAACTTTAGCAGATATCAAAAGTCTCTACTACAATAGTGACTAAAACAATTAGAAAAGAAAAAGCAGCTTGGAAGGAACAGAAGATGCATGGAAAAGAAAATGTTAAAGGCCAATCCCTACAACCAAGACAACACCAAAAGAACTATCCTTATATATTTAAAGAGTTAGCACACATAGCAATAAGGAAATACTGAATTCTAAAGAAAATACAACATTCAGAGGACAATAAAAGAGCTGTTGAAGTTAAAAAAAATGCTAGTAGACATAAAAAATAGGAGTTTTGAAAGATAAGAATAGAAAATTTCCAAGGGAAAAAGCACACAAATATTGAATAATTATATAAATAAGAAAGAATCAATCAGAAGGCTTTAAATATAAATACTAGGAACTCCAGAAAGAAATTACAAACAGGTAATTGAAGTAAAGTATCCATCAGCAAAATAATTGTTTAAAACTTCCAGAACTGAAGAACATGAGTTTACAGATTAAATGGGCCTCTCAGGTGCCCAGCACAAATGATAGAAATGGACATATCAGTAAAATTTCAGAACACAAGGAACCAAGAAGAGATATCACAAACTTCCAGAGCAAAAAAAAAAAAAAAAAAAAAAAAAAAAAAAAAAAAAAGGTCAGACATATTTCTGATATCTCAACTGAAATATTAGATACTATGGAACAATGCATTCAAATTTCTGAAGGAAGAAAGGATTCTCCCAACCAATCCTGCAAATCAAATGCAAGTACGATAGTGATGTATTCAGGCGTGCAGGTCTCACAATTTTATCTCCAACTCATTTTTCCTAAGAAGGCTATGAGATGCTGTGTTACCCAAACCAAAGAGTAAACTAAGGAAAAAGAGCATGAAATATATGAAAAAAGAAACCTAAAACATGCTAAGGGAAAACAGAATAATGGTGAAGGAATAGTTTGTGAAGACATCTTTTACCATATCAACAGAAATAAATAGAATACTGGGCACATTTGAACATTTTGAAAGGAGACTTAGACAATGGAGAAAAGCTTGAGGTTGAATAAGTGCTAAGGGCATATAAATTAAACAAATGAACAAAATGAGATGATTACTAAATCCGGTAAAACAAGAGGATAAGCAACAAGGAAAAGTTATTACAGTTTGTTAAATGGGTCAGCTGTGAATAGAAATATATGATATATTGATATGAGTAAAATTATAATAGGAGGTTTGGTAGATGGGAAGGTTGTACATGTACGTTAGAAGCAAGAGAGGGAAAGAAACTAAATTCTTGTCTTCCACAGTCAGAAATAACAGTTAATGCCTAAAATAGAAAAATCTAGATACGTATCAATAATTTTGAAGTAAACTATTCTGGAATAACTTTAGACTTACAAGTATTGCAAAGTTAACACAGAGTTCTCTTATACTCCCAAACCCATTTTCCCCTAATATTAGTATCTTACATTACTATGGTACATTTGTAAAAACTGAGAAACCATCAATAGGACATTACTATTAAGTAGACCTCAGATTTTATTCATATTTCACCAGTTTTGCTGTTAATGTCTTTTTTTCTGTTCAAAGACCCCATCAAACATTACATTTAGTTGTTATGTCCTGTTAGTTTCCTCTGGACTATGACAGTTTCTCTATCTTGCCTTGTTTTTATAACGTTGACAGTGTTGAGGAGTACTGGTATAATATTATGGAGTATGTCCCTTAATTTTCTTTTATCTGATTTTTTTTCCTCATGATTAGACTTGGGTTATGAATTTTTTTAAAGAATACTATGGTAGTGGAATGCCTTTCTCATCTATAGATCAAGATATCTATATATCACTGATACCTTGATCAAGGTAGTGTTCGTCAGTTATCTCTATTTTTTCCTGTTCCATACTCTTTTCTTTCACTAAGTCCAGTCCACATTAAAGGGTTAATGGAGGAGTATAAAGCTCCTGTAGGAAGGTAGTATCTACAAATATTATATAAAATTCTCTGTAAGAAATATTTTTTTCTTCTTCCACCTTTTTTATTCAATATTTTTTTCATATCACTATGAACTTGTATATTTAGAGTTTGGGTTGGAATCCAATATTAAATTCTTCATCTTTCTGGAGTTATTTCTGTTCTGGCCATGAGAAAGTGTTTCCACTTGGCCCCTTTGTCCTACTTGCTCCTTTTGTTATTTGAGCACTTTCTTATTTTCTGGCATGAAAAAATTTTCCAGACTCATCTTCTATTTTTCCTGTACCAGTCTTAACATAACCCATTTCTCCAAGGATTCCTGGTACTTTTTATTAAAGAACAGTGTTCAGAGAAAGGATTTGAGTATATAATTTTAAATAAATAAAAAGTTTAAAAAGAGAATACAGGTAATTCTTAAAATTTTTTATGTAACAAAAAATATTTATTTGTTTAGTTTCATGTTGCAGAAATATTTTAGGATAGAAAACCTTTACATAACCTTACCTAGAAATTATTGATTTGTGAAAATTTGTTTAATAATTGTATTATTGAGATAAAAGTGAGATAAAAAGAACCTATATAACAAAAGGAAAAAATGAACATATTTTGATAGGAAATAAAGGGGTGTAACAAAGGGGGAAATATTTAGAATTAAAAGATAATTTTATGGGGTTGTTCTGCATTTTGCTTAGTCAATAGAGGTTAAGGATCAACCATTTCTAACGAGGACCACAAGGCTAATGCAGAAATAAGTTGTAATGTTGACAGAAAGCATCAACTCTCCAAATATCTTTCCGCAATTTCCTTTCAATCAAATGTAATTTGTGAATGAAGTTGTCATTTGCCTTCTAGCCAATTTTATCTCACAGGAACCAAAGGGATAATGAGAAAAATTGCTACTTTAGATTTAATTCTGAAAATATTAAAATAAGAAAAGAATTATATTTTCCTCTGTCAATTCACATAGAACTTAATCTGTGCCTTTCTTTGATGGTAATTATCACTTTTTACCATGTATTACAGCCATTTGTTTTTATAAATTTGATTTGTCTTATTTACCAGAAGGCAAAATTCCTTGTAGGCAAAATCTCTGTGTCTTACTTCTCATCTTAATATCTCTCTCAAAAACCTGCTTAATTCAAGGCAGAAAATAGGAGCTATGTAAACACTAAAAGAAGGCACAAAATAATAAATCAAGAGATTACTTGATGGGGTGGAAATGAAAATAGCCTTGGAGAATGACATGTTGCCATTAGTAAATTTAACTAACTAAAGAAAGGTATGTTAGGATGAGTTATATAAACATTTTAGCTTTCAGAAAAGCAAACTTTTTCAAGTCAAAAAATAATTATACATAATCTCATGGTCAGAGATACAACCAAAAAAGTAGAAGCTTACAAGAATTCAAAGATTTTTAAAAAATATTGAGTGCTATTTATAAAGGGGAGATTATAAAGAAGTCTAAAAATATACAGAGACATCAAAAATTAACAATGTGAGGTATGTCCCAATGACAAAGGAAAAAAGATACACGGAATACATCAAAATTTAAAACTTCTATCCTTTAAAGGACTGAACATGTTTCTGGCAAAATTTTGTCAACACCTTTGCATGACTGAATTATGTTGGAAAATGTAAATCATTTATAAGCACAAATATGTCCCTTATTTATTTGATCTATTAATCATCGTGCGGTCTCTTTTTCAGCCACGACCACCATTAAAAACACAAGTCAAAGTAGATTGAATTTAAAAACAGACAATTGAATCTGTAAATCAACAAGTGTTGGAAAAAAAAAGTCAAAAATATCCAAAAAATCATTGTCAAGACCAATGGCATGGCTCTTCCTCCATTATGTTTTCTTTCAGGAGGTTTAGAGTTTCACATCGGCAATTAAGTGTTTATTGTGAATTAATTTACATAAAGATTCAGTTTCATTCTCTTGCATGTGGATATCCAGTTCTCCTAACACTATTTATTAAGGAGACTTTCTCTTCCCCACTGTGTATTCTTGATGTACATGTCAAAGATTAGCTGACTGTGTATGCATTGGTTTATTTCTGGGCTCCCTATTCTGTTTCTTTAGTCTATGTGTCTGTTTTTATGCCAGTATCATACTATGTTGATTACCATAGCTTTGTAATACAGTTTCCAATCAGGATGTGTGATGCCTTCAGCTTTGTGTTTCTTTGTTACAATTGCTTTGGCTATTTGTAGTCTTTCGTAGTTTCATTTGTATTTTAGGATTGTTCTTTCTATTTATGTAAAATAGTCATTGGGATTATGATAAGGATTTCATTGAATCTATAGATCCCTCTGGGTACTATGGGCATTTAAACAATATTTATTCTTCCAATCCACAAATATGGGATAACTTTCCATTTATTTGTGTCTTCTTTATTTTATCAATGTTTTACAGTATTCTTTGTGTAGATACTTTACTCTCTTAGTTAAATTTATCTTGGCATAAATTTATCTTAAGATATTTTTGGATTTTACACAAAAAGTATAGGCAACAAAAGCAAAAATAAACAAATGGGATTACATCAAATTAGAAAGCTCTGCACATCAAAGGAAACAATCAACAGAGTGAAGATACAGCTTATGAAATGGTGGAAAATATTTGCAAACCATACATCCGATGAAGGGTTAATATCCAAAATACACAAAGGAACTCAAACAACCAAATTAAAAGAACACAATTAACCCAAATAAAAAATGGGCAAAGGGACTGAAGAGACTTTCTCAAAAGAAGGTATACAAATGGCCAACATGCATAAGAAAAAACGCTCAACATCATTAATCAATAGGGAAACACAAATCAAAACCACAATGAGATATTACTTCATACCTGTGAGAATTGCCATTATTAAATAGACAAAAGATAGTAAGTGTTGGTGAGTATGTGGAGAAAAAGAACCCTTGTTACCCTGTTGGTGGGAATGTCAATTTTTACAGCCTTTATGGGAAAAAGTATGGAGCTTCCATAAAAATTAAAAATGAAACTACCATTTGAGTTAGCAATCCCATTTCTGGATATATATCCAAAGGAAATGAAATCAGCATCTCGAAGATACATCTGTATTCTTATGTTCACGGTGGCATTCTTTATAAGAGCCAAGATATAGAAACCACCAAAATGTCTGTCAGTGTATGAACGGATAAAGAAAATGTGGTGTGTTCGTGTGTGTGTGTATGCGTATGTGTATGTGTTTGTGTGTGTATAAAATGGAATATATTTAACCACTAAAAAGGAGAAAATCCCACCATTTGTGACAACATGGATAGACCTAGAGGAAAGCAACTAGACATAGAAAGACATACTGTATGATCTCATTTACATGTGGAATCTAAAAAAAATTAAGCTCATAGAAGCAGAGAGTAGAATGGTGGTTACCAGAGCCTGGGGTGGGGGTGAGGAATGGGAAGATGTTGGTCAGAGGACCGACATATTTTATTTTCAGTTAAGAGATAAATAATTTCTGGAAATGTAATGTACAGCCTGATGACTATGACGAACAACAACATACTGTATACTAGAAATTTGCTCAGAGAGTAGGTCTTAAGTGTTCTCACACACAAAATGTAACCATGTGAGGTGATGGGTGTGTTAATTAGCTTGGTTGTGGTAATCATTTCCCAATGTATACATATATCAAATCATCAAATTCTAAAACTTAAGAATTGTTAATTTAATATACTTTGAGTATTTTGTCCAAATAATTTTTACTGTAGAAAAGGAACTCAGAGGCTATTTGCTTTTTATCAATTCACTTTTGTTTAATTTTTTGGGTTATTTTGGGGGCCAATTTCATTTTTCAACAATTATTTATTGAAAATCTTCTATCTTTTAGGCACCTATAAGGTGCTTGGGATCTATCAGTGAGTGAAAAAGGCAAAAATTCTTGCTGTCACAAAGCTTACATTTTAGTGCAGCATATACTAAAACAGTTAATTAGGAAAATGGTATACTAAAAATTTCCTGAGAGAATAGATTCTAGGTGTTCTTACTATAAAAAACATAGCTATATGAGGTAATGGATATGTTAATTTCTTGACTGTAGCAACCAGTTCACTAAGTATATGTATATCAAAACACCATGCTGTAAACCTTTATGCATATAATAAGAATCAATGTTAATTAAAAATAAAATTGCAAGTAAATTATATATTAGTAAGTGACATATGCTATGGAAAAAGAATAAAAGCAGGAAAGAAGTATAGGAAGTGTTGAGGTATCGGGGTATTGCATTTAGAAATAAGGAAGTCAGGAAAAGTTTCTGGAAAAGGTAACATTGAGCTAAGACTCAAATATGGCAAGAGAGTAGGTCATGAAGCTACCTAAGGGAAGGAAAGATAGGAAGAACAGAAAACAGCCAGTGAAAAATGGAGTGTGGTTGGCACACCCAAGAAACAACAAAGAAACCAGATAAGCCAAGCCAGAAAGATAACGAAGTGGGCAAACATAGATCATATTCAGTCTTGCAAGATATTGTAAGAGTTTTTGGCTTTGAATGGAGTGGGGAGCCAATGGACAATTTTGAGCAGAAGAATGACCTGTTAGCTTATATTGCAATATTGAAAACAGACTATGGCAAAGCACAGTAAAATCAGGAAGGCTTGGTGGAGAGCTATTGCAATAATCCAGGAAAGAGACAATGATGGCTTGGACCAGGGTAATAACGATAGAGGTGGTGAAAATTTGTATGTTTTTAAATAAAGAACCCATAGGGGCCGGGTGTGGTGGCTCCCACCTGTAATCCAAGCATTTTGGGAGGCCGAGGTGGGTGGATCACTCGAGGTCAGGAGTTCAAGACTAGCCTGGCCATCCTGGTGAAACCTCATCTCTACTAAAAATACACACACACACACGCACGCACACACACACACACATATTAACAAAAATAACTGGGCATGGTGACATGCATCTGTAGTCCCAGCTACTCAGGAAGTTGAGGTGGGAGACTTGCTTGAATTCAGGAGGCAGAGGTTGCA
>NW_012101550.1:127277-132288 GCF_000951045.1 Mandrillus leucophaeus | reverse complement strand
AAAGAAAAGAAGGAAAAACGAAGGAAGGGAGGGAGGGAGGGAGGGAGGGAGAGAGAGAGTGCACGAGCAAGCCAGCCAGCCCTACAGGACTTACTGATGAATTAGACATGAGGTGTAAGAGAAAGAGAAGAGCCAATCTAAGAAAAATGAATTTGCTATCAAGTGAGAAAGAAAAAATAAAAGGTGGGACAACAACTGTTGGGTTTTGGATATATTAAGTTTGAAATCGCTGGATGACTAATAGAGAATATCAAGTGGGTAAATATTTTTGGTCCAATACATCATTCAGTGGCTCTCACAGCACACACAACTTAAAAAATGTGCATATTAGTAGACAAACACTAAGACAAAACTAAAAGCAATTCTAAGACTCTGGATAAGACTCCTGATTTTCAAACAGTATATTATCAAATAATATGCAAAATACTGTGAAATGCTGTCAGGAGTGCAGGGTTAGAAAATGAGATTTGAGCCTTTTATTATCGTGTATAATATGTGGAGCAATTTCTGAAAAACAGCTAGATTGACAAACTAAATTAGATTCCCTAAAGCAGAAAGGAAATTTGTCCAAATTTGCATATAATTATTATATCTGAGGCGCCAAATGGAGAAATGGTAAGACCATCTCTGTTGCTGGAATTGCATAAATGTATTTGTGTTAACATGGTGCAGGAGAATATTGATATTTTGAGTTGATAAGCTGATAAAAGCTTCTTGGGCTTCACAATTCAAGCACAGCATTTCACTTGACTGTAATTCACAACTCTCCTGCAGGCTGAATATTTTATACACAGAGTTAAATACACAAAGTATTAAATGCAATATATTTCTGACAGTATAATTTGAAGCAGAAAACTTCCATCACATTTACATACTGCTGAACAGATGGGGTGCTCAAGCTTAAGGTATTAGATGAGAATAAGTAAAGGAAGGCATACTGTTGGCCTTGTCATGGAAGGGGAAAGCAATAATTTGTGAGCTGCTATTCTTTCCTGGAAGTCTCCTATGTTCTTTCAAAACAAACACTGCATCTTTATACTACAAAGCACTTAATTTTTAAATGTTAAAAAATCCCAGAAGCTCAGGAGATTAAAATATATGTATTCATTGAATTAGCCCAAGTTTATTGATCCCATCCTTTTACATTTTCCATATTTTAACACATATTTTTCCTCTGTTGGGGTAAATTACAAATTATATGCAACATTTAGGGAAATTTACCTGGTAATTTCTCAGAACATGACTAGGCCTCATAACCAGTTAGTATGGAATTTCAGATTCAAATTCCATTTTTAATCTCCCTCTTTAGCCCAAACAACAAAAGTTTAAGTCAAATATTATCTTGGCTTCTTAAATAAATATTTAAGTATGATTTAGAAATTGTCAGAAATTAACAGGTAAATTATTCTAAAATGTGGCAAAAATTGTAACTAATTCTAATAAGGAAAAATAAGCATAAAAATGAAAAGTAAAAATAATTTAGAATCAACCTTCCTGAGTTAATACAATGAACATAATAATATATTGTAACATGCAGAAATACAATATGCAATTTTTAATATGTATATATATTGTAATCTACATCTGTCTATAGTATATACATACTGTATACAAGTAAAAAACATGGATTTACATTGATGTTGGTAGAATCTTCCATCATACTTGTTTTTGCTTATCAATTATCAACTTAACATAATATTTAAAGTTAAAGACTGAGAGTATTTAATAAAGGTTGTCTGTCTCCCTTCATGCCTTTCATCTTCTCTATTTTTCCTTTATTTTTTCTTTCTTATTTTGCTTTCTGCTTCCTTCTCATGGCTTCGTCTAGGATAAGGTGAGTAAAGCACCTGCCCTGTGTGCATAATTGAAGGGTGCACCAAACTCAGTAATCAAAGTAAATAATACTCTAATGCAATATTTTAAGAAAAGAACAAAATTAATATAAAAATCCATTATAAAATATCAAAATTTCAAATAAAGACTAGATTTGCCAGTACCATATGGAGCCATATTGGTGCCTGGGGCAAAAGGGAAGATCAGCAATGCTGATCCCATCTGATTATTCTGTTTGTTTGGCGTCCCCTTCAATTATGCACCTGAGGCAAATGCCAAATTTGTTTGAGCCTAGCCTTTGCCTTACTCTGTCTTTCTTGCCTTACTTCCCAGCTGTCTAGACAAAAAATGCAAAATAAGTACATACAACTGATAATTTTGCCAAACTTGAAACATAATTCTACATGGCATCTTTCCCTAATCAAAATGATAGGTCTCAGTTACATAAACATACGAGACTGATAGCATTTAAACTGAATTGAAAATTACTGAAATTGTTCTTATAAAGTATTTTACTGGGAGCCTTTAAAGATAGTGAATAAGTTGTGCCACCCAGAATATAAGGAAAATATATAAATATCTGGTCTCTTTAAGAGGAACACTATGAGGACTCAGGCTGAGACATTTGGGATCTAAATTTATGAATAATCTGATATTGATTTCTATGAAATATTTTAGTCATTCAATTTGGAAAGAAAGATTAAGAATCAAGCTTGATTCTGTAGAGATGGAGGGATACAATGATGAATCACGTATGTGTTCTGACCCCAAATAGTATACAATCTAGAAGGATAGACAAGCAAAGACAGTTACAATATTAAAAGGAAACCATTTATGGAGATGGATATATTGTTAAAAAAGTTTAATGGAGGAAGAAAATATTTTAGGAAAGACGTCATAGTACAACTGAGATAGATCTTGAAAATGAAGAGCCAATGGACAGAAAAAGAAGGCAGGCAGAGGAGTGCATTCCTGATGGAAGGAAAGAAATGAGCAATACCTGATATGAAAGAACATTGCGGGGTATGAGAGAAAGCCAATAACTTGGTTTGATAGTAATGTAAGGCATGTGAAAGAGAAGATACCCAAATCAATACCGAATAGGTGTTATTTAAGTAATGAATGAGTAAATGAATACTGAAAAACAGAATAATACTAACGTATAGAGACATTTGAATGCTAGCATCAACAATTTGCACTAGAGATAAAGTGGAACACTTACAGGCTTTTGAGAAAAGATGGATCACTTTCAGTGCTATGCTGTGGGAAGATGAATTTGCAGGAGGGGGCCAATTAGTTAGTTATTTCTGTAGTCCAGGAGGATGGTAATAATGACATGAATTACTAAATTGGAAGTAGAAAGTGAAAGGAGGGAATAAATTGGAGAGATGTGGCAGAGGCAGGATTGATAGTTAAAGCTATTAATTGGCTCTAGTAAGAAAGATGAAGGCAATGAAAATAACTCCTAAATTTCTAGCTTGATGAAAGGGAGGGCAGTGATGCTTTTAACAGAAATAAGGAACACAGAAAGATAAGCATCAACTTGCAAAGAAAGGCAATTAGTTGAGTGTTAGACATATGACTGGCAGGAGCACTGACAGGACATCCAGGTGGAGACGTACAGCAAGCAGATAAGTATTGCTTTGTTCCTAAAATGTAAACGATGTCACAAGGGGGGAAGCAACATTTGCCACTTGATATGCCCCATCACTTAACCTCTACTTTTCAATCAATTGCATGTAAGGAGCAAAGAGAGGGAAGGTTTTGTTCCTTAGTATTGAAACATTCAAGACAATCTCTCTCTCTCTCTCTCTCTCTCTCTCTCACACACACACACACACACACACACACACACACACACACACTCCTGGTAGTATCAGTTAGGGTGATCAAATATTTTAGATTACTTTGATGCACCCGAAGCCCTGGATTCCTAAATCCTCTAATTCAAAGGCAACATAATAAAGTGAGTGGCTTGCTTGGACTAAAATTCAGCCTACGCCACTGGGTCTCAAATGTTAGATGCATTGGAATCACCTGAAGAGCTTATTAATAGACAATGCTCTAGTCTCTCCCCAGGAGTCTCTGATTAGGTAGTTCTGGGGTGGGATCTAAGACTTTACATTTCTCATAGGTTACCAAGTGGTGTCAATGCAGCTGGACCAGGAGATCACTGGCTTAAGACCAGGGCTTTTAAATAGTACCCAGAAGAGTGATTCTCAGAAGATAATCTGTGAACAATGTTTATCAGAATCATCTGTATTGCTTATTAATTTAATTCTTGGATCCCACCCCAGACTCAGTGTATCTTGATACTGTGGTTCGGAGGTTTGAGAATAAGCATTTTGGACAGCCTCACTAGATAATTCTTAATAGCATATAAAGTTTGAGAACCACTCAAATTGTGATGTGAATTTTAATTAGTTTTGAGAGGACGTTACAGACTTAAGTTTTTTAACTGTGATGGAAAGTGCAAGTGACCAGAATTAAGAGATGTGGGCTGGAGACATAAATGTTGACACTAATTAGCTGTGTGGCCTTAGGTAAATCACTTAACCTTTTTAGGTGTAATTTTCTCATCCATAAAACAAAATGATTAATCTAGAAGTTCCCTGCAGTCCTTTTCAGCTCCATAACTGTGATGAATTCTGGGAATTGCAATGGCAGAGTTAAACATTCCCAGAGTTTAGGAAAACAAATTATTCTCAATTGGATGTATCAGAATAACATGAGTTTTTGTTCTGTTGAACTATACACACTTCCTTCCCCCATTCTGACTTGCTTCTTTTGCGGGGGGCTGGTTGGTAGGTTATTGGTCTTTTCTATCTTTGAGAATCACTACTGGGATGAGACATATTTGTGGGATAGATTGAGTCTTACCTCTCAGGAATGCTGATCTTTATATGATAAGCAAGCACAACCCAATTTTTATTGGAGCATATGGTGAAGATGATAGTCATTCAAGTTTATTTGCCAAAATAGTGCCTCTTAAAAATGCATACTAAGATAGAATTTAGATTTACATGCTTTCTATCGCATACCCATTAGGATGGCTACTATCAAAAAAAACACAAAATAAATGTTGGTGAGAATGTAAAAAAAATGGATCCCTTGTGCATTATTTGTGTGAAGGTAAAATGGCGCATCCATTATGGAAAACAGTAAGGTGGTTCCTTAA
>NW_012101550.1:122779-125302 GCF_000951045.1 Mandrillus leucophaeus | reverse complement strand
GGTTTCCCCATGTTGGTCAGGATGGTCTCGAACTCCTGACCTAAGTAATCCACCCGCCTCAGCCTCTCAAAGTGCTGGGATTACAGGCGTGAGCCACAGTGCCCAGCCATTGTCTCCTGTTTAAATAAATGCTGAAATTTAATGGAGGTAAACTCTGAGGGTAAAATTGGAGACTAAAATAAATTTTAAATTATGGTAGGTATATTAAGTTCATTTTCTCATAGCTATAAAGAAATGCCTGAGACTGGGTAATTGATAAAGAAAAGAGGTTTAACTGACTCACAGTTCTGCATGACTGAGGAGGCCTCAGGAAACTTACAATCATGGAGGAAGGTGAAGGGGAAGCAGGCACCTTCTTCACAAGGCAGCAGAAGAGAATGAGTGTGAAAACGAGGAAATGCCACTTTAAAACCGTTAGCTTGGCGAGAACTCACTCACTATCATCAGAACAGCATGGGAGAAACTGTGCCCATGATCCAATCACCTCCCACTCCCACCTGGTCCCTACCCTGACACATGGGATTACAATTTGAGATGAGATTTGGATGGGAACACAGCGCCAAACCTTATCAGTAGGATTATAATTTTTAATTTTTGGTATTTACCCAACAGAAAAATTTTAAAAAATGTATATGCATTTTCCAATTTGGGAAGTAACTTTGAGAGTAAGAAGTAAACCAAGGCAATGCCTTGGATATTTATTGGAATAATAAGTTTGAGAATATAATGCAAGTAGTGGGAAACAAATGCATCAATCTATTCTTTTTCATCCTGGGGAACTAGAAAGTTGGAAAATCCTTTGGAGAATTTTTTCACTTGAGTATGAGGCTGTGTGTTAAGTCAGGACTAACAACATAGGCTTGATGTTAGGGTCTCCATGTTAAGGACTCCCACTACAGTCCTCTGCAGTTTCCTAGGAAGCATTTTCTCTCATAAGCTAGTAAACAGTTTGAAATTAGTGTCCAATGACTTGCTGAATATTCATTCCAGAAAAAAATCTTAGAATTCAAAAATTCTGTTTCCACAATTTTAAAATATGGAAGAAAACTAAGTTCAAAGTGGCTCTCTATTCTGCACAATCGAGAAATTTCTTTCAAATACTTCTGTTATTCTTTTTACATCTTATTGCTCATCTAGTTTGAATTATTATATTAATGTCCACTTAGTGAGTTCCAATGACACATGGCCCAGTAGGTGTCTTTGTTCCACAGGCACCTTCCTCCCCCACCACTTTATTGCAGCACCTTCTCTTCCAACTGCAATTGCTTTTTGTTTCATGCACATACTATGCTCTGCTCACCTTCATGCCTTTGCTTAGGACATCTCCTCCCTATCCCATTTATTGTTATTTCTATGTTACCTAATCAAATACTACTCATTCTAAGTTTAATATCACTTCCTTCAGGAAGTCTTCACTGTTCTGAAGTCGCATCATCCTTCAGGCTATGCTAGGTTCCCTTTCCCTGTGTTCTTCCAATGTCTTGTACAACTCTCTGTGGGGTAACTACCGTTCTGCATTTTACTTAGCAGCCACTGAATAAATGTTTGTTGATTAAAGGAATGAGTGAATGAATAAATGAATTAGAATTGAATGTAGCTAATTAAAAGAAGAATTGGAGCAGATCTGGCTTTCATCATGAATTAAATCACTATGGAGAAAAAGCAATTTTAAAAGAATATGCTCTGTCAACAGCAGGTTGGTAGTATCATCTTTATGTACATAAGACAGCACTTCACTGTTTCATCAGCATCCAGTATAATTCATAGAATTTGTATATATATACACACGTATTTTTTCTTGGTATCCGGAAAAACATGTTTGTTTGTAGTATTTGTAGTATGATTTGTCTGCTGTAAAACTTGACACATTGTAACTTACGTAAAATTGCTTATGACGACCTAAGAAGTCTTCACAAGCAATTTGTACATGTGTCACAATGATTCCAGGTTTCTCCTTTTGTTTTTGAGAAAACATCTAATCAAGGCTGATTTTGATTTCAAATATCCATGAGTATTGTTAAAAACAAAAATAAGTCTTAATAATAATTAAAAAAATCCAACTCTACTATTAAAAATGCATTAGCATGGCTGCTGGAAATGATCTCTACATTTTTTAAATTCTCCCACTGCGCAGTTCTCTTCTTTCATTGTGTGATGACTGACACGGACCTAAAAACTCTGATTTCTAGGGAGCAGAAAACATGCCAGTGGTATCTGAGCTCTCAGCTGCAGGGTGTAGTACTGAAGTGAATCATGTATTTGTTGGAATCATTTAGCAAAAGGGCAAATGTAGCAAACCCATTGCTACCTCCAAGTCCAGTGGTATGACAGTCCAGGCTTGGCGTTTTCATAGAACCAAAGCTGTGGAGTTTGTTGTCTTGTTTTTCCCCAAGCCATTTTCAGTTTGCTTATTTATTTCTCTAATAACGGCCTAACCCAGATTTTGAGGTCATATACCTAGTCAGTATATTAGCAAGTCGCTCACTAAACCTCCAATTAGTCCTCACCCTCCTTCTGCTGCTG
>NW_012101550.1:119625-120584 GCF_000951045.1 Mandrillus leucophaeus | reverse complement strand
GGGAGGAGGGAATTTTTAGTGGGTACAGAGTTTGAGTTTTGCAAGAAAAAGGGCTCTGGAGATGGATGGTGGTGATGGTTGCACAATAATGTAAATGTATTCAATGCTATTAAACTGTACATTTAAAATGGTTAAGATGGTGAATTTTATGTTACATACATTTTATAATTTTAATAAATAAAATTTAAAACATCAATAAAAATTTTTCTTGAAAAAATGAACTTTAAATATTAAAGCTATGAATATGATGTGCTTAGATTATATTACAAGCCAATTTTTTTCACATAAAAAGAGAAGCTTTATCTCTTTAGCTATGGAGTTTTTTAAAACCTAGTCTGCACTTTTGGACTCCAGTATTTAATGTTATGTATAATAGGAGAAATAAAGGAATAATGGAAGCAGCCAGTTATTTTCTACAAAACATAAGCATGGTTTTATATTGTAATATATTTATTTCCCCCAAACACTATCAAGACATTCAAATTTTATTTATTTTATTATCTCCCAGGCAAAGCTGGCGCCAGATAGCAGAGCCCTAAAGGATTCTGCAAGAAATATTGATTTAAAATGAGAAAAATAATAGAGTTATGGATATTTAACAAGAAAGGAGGAATTTATAATCAGAAGCTTTAGTGCCTAAGATGACAATTAATCTGAGAAATGTAAAAGCAGAAAGATATGCTAATAGTCATGGCATTTATATTTAGTCAGAGAATTGAATTTAGCAGTTGAAAAGGAGAAAATTGTAGAACACTGAACACATAGAATGAGAGGAGAGGGAGGGCCCTTTTGAGGATATAAAAGAACAGTCAGGGACTGGGAGTGACTGAAAACAAATGAAACTTACGTACGTATAACATACATATATACTAACGTGAAAGATGTTTTTGACAAAGAAATTGAAAAAGATAAGGGCATGAAAACATTTTATTTTTAAAAAAGTCAAAATGGAAATTAAA
>NW_012101550.1:103446-117640 GCF_000951045.1 Mandrillus leucophaeus | reverse complement strand
ATGAATTAGAATTGAATGTAGCTAATTAAAAGAAGAATTGGAGCAGATCTGGCTTTCATCATGAATTAAATCACTATGGAGAAAAAGCAATTTTAAAAGAATATGCTCTGTCAACAGCAGGTTGGTAGTATCATCTTTATGTACATAAGACAGCACTTCACTGTTTCATCAGCATCCAGTATAATTCATAGAATTTGTATATATATACACACGTATTTTTTCTTGGTATCCAGAAAAACATGTTTGTTTGTAGTATTTGTAGTATGATTTGTCTGCTGTAAAACTTGACACATTGTAACTTACGTAAAATTGCTTACGACGACCTAAGAAGTCTTCACAAGCAATTTGTACATGTGTCACAATGATTCCAGGTTTCTCCTTTTGTTTTTGAGAAAACATCTAATCAAGGCTGATTTTGATTTCAAATATCCATGAGTATTGTTAAAAACAAAAATAAGTCTTAATAATAATTAAAAAAATCCAACTCTACTATTAAAAATGCATTAGCATGGCTGCTGGAAATGATCTCTACATTTTTTAAATTCTCCCACTGCGCAGTTCTCTTCTTTCATTGTGTGATGACTGACACGGACCTAAAAACTCTGATTTCTAGGGAGCAGAAAACATGCCAGTGGTATCTGAGCTCTCAGCTGCAGGGTGTAGTACTGAAGTGAATCATGTATTTGTTGGAATCATTTAGCAAAAGGGCAAATGTAGCAAACCCATTGCTACCTCCAAGTCCAGTGGTATGACAGTCCAGGCTTGGCGTTTTCATAGAACCAAAGCTGTGGAGTTTGTTGTCTTGTTTTTCCCCAAGCCATTTTCAGTTTGCTTATTTATTTCTCTAATAACGGCCTAACCCAGATTTTGAGGTCATATACCTAGTCAGTATATTAGCAAGTCGCTCACTAAACCTCCAATTAGTCCTCACCCTCCTTCTGCTGCTGGCTCATTAATTGTCATCTACTTGGGCATTTTTACTCAATGACAAATGATGCTTACAGCTCTAGAAGGAAGGGGAATGGAACGAGCAGAAAAGAGGCTATGGCCGACATGCAAGATTAGGACAAAGTATAGGTGAAGCTGTGTAACAGCTGAAATCTGTTTTCTACTCACAGCCTTTTTTCCTTTGGGCAACGTGGTGCAGAGTTGCTTCATCCTTAAGTCTAGCATGTATCAGCTGCTATCTTTCCCAGCCTCACTCAGCTGTGGGAAGCAATGCTCTGAAGACTTTCAGCTGCTGGTGAGATTGCTGTGAGTCAGGCTTCCACTGCCATTGTCAGGGATGAAGAGGGACCTCACGCTTCAGTAAGCGCCTGGCAATATGCTCACCCCTCCTGCCACCCCACTCTCATCAACACAATTTGCCTAGAGTCTATGTTGGTCCTGGATTCCTAAATGCTGCCCTCATGGAAAGTCTGAAATTTCCAGATGACGCTTTAAATCTCACTGATATGGATCTGCACATCCCTTGATTTTGACCAGTTTTCCTATTCCTCTACAACTCTCCAGGTTCTTCTACTCTGCTCTATGAAACCTTATTATCAGCAGGATCTGTATATCTAGGGAGGTCATACAATTTGTTGTCATAATGATAATACTCTTGAGAGTGAGTGGGAATACAATTAATAACACTGGGACAAGTGGCAAAATCGAGACTGTCCCAAGCAAACTAGAACAAATAATCACCTTACCTATAACCTCCATTTGTTTTTTGAAATTTCCTTTTACTTTATTTTGCCAAGTAGAATGTACTTATCTTCTGGGGATACTGCACTGCCTGTGGTCTTGTGGTGGTTATTTTTTTTCTGCTACAACACTCATACCACTGGGACAGGATCTGGGGTTGGTATCCTCCTTGTCCCTCAAACCATTTCTAGACCCTTGTCCCGAAAATTCTCCAACTTTGAAGCTTATGTTATCAGACTTTACTGCCTGCCACTCAGTGTTACTGTGGCCATCTACTGACTCTGCATCAGTCCTCCAACATTATTTGAATATTTTTATCACTTGACTTTCTGTCACTCTCCCAAATAGGAGTTCCGTGTTTCTTCTTGGCGATTTGATTATTCACATAAGCATCTCTTTCCAGTACTTGCTTTTTCAGTCTCAAGAATTCTTCTCCTCCAAAGATTTTTGTCTTTTCTATTACCTCAGCCAATAAATCCCATGTCATATCAATTTCAATGACTGTATTATTTTCATCATTTCAATTTCAAACATGTCATCTCAGAACAAGCTTCATGTTACTTCCAATTTTATCCTTCTTGTTTGCTGATTCCAAGAATTCCAGTCCCATCTAGGCCCGCAATGCATTGTTCCTGCCATCCTTTTCATATCCTCAATTCCCTTTTGTCATTGCTTTCCGGTTATATAGCACAGATTCCATGATTCATAACAATAATTACTTTTGTTTTGCATGTCCTCCTAATTTCCTTGCTTGCTCCTATTATCTTCTATCATACTCTTCTGAAAACAGTAATTCTGGTGAAATATATTCTTTGTGGACTTTGCACTTCTACTCAGTCAGCTAACGATGATGACTAGAGAAAAAACTCACAATCATGCTGACTGGTCTCAATGTATAGTCATGACCACTGATTACAAACCTCCTTAGTCTTACCTAGAAAGTTTATCACAGTTTAGTAGTCTACTATCTCTTCCATTTTCCAGGACAGCCATTCCTATTTTCTCTTTCTTCAAATCTCCAGAAAATCTCTTTCCTGCTGCTTACACTTTGGTGATGACTTTGGTTCCTGTTTCTTTGAGTAAATATAATACAAGCAGTCAAGGATGAACTTCCTTATGCTTCCACCACCACATCTTCTAACTTATTTCCTTCTCTCCTCTTACTAAGTCTGTGGACTGTGCTTCTAAGTCCAAACCCTCTACCTGTGCACCAAGAGGCCATAACTTATCTCCTAATCAAAGAAAGTTCTCCAGCAATACTGCAGTCTTTTTCCTGCATCATAGGTTTCCTTCACTTTATTGCATCCTTCTATCAATACACAGATACTGTATATGTCTTCTTTCCAAAAAAATTCCCCAAACTTGACATCCTATTCCAGAAACCCCTCTCATTACTGAGCATTTTCTTTCAGCAAAATTTCTTTAAAAAGGAGTTATTCCTTTAAAAAGAACTACAGTGTCTACTTGTCAGTTTTACTACAGTTATCAGCAGTGCAGTGTCACTCCTCCAACATGGCTTGAAGATTTTATCACTTGGCTCTCTGTCACTCTCTCAAATACTAGTACTGTGTTTATTCTTGGTGATTCAATTATTTGTATAGGCATTTCTTTCCAGTACCTGGTTCTCATAATCTCCTTTTCCTAGTCTCATAATCTCCACATCCTCTCTTTTACTTCTTTTCCTTTCTCCAATCTTTCTCTAATCTCTTCTTCTACTCTACCAGGCCTGTTGTTGTCAGGTCACCAGTGAATCCTGGTTTCCAAATCCACAATTAATTCTTAGCATTCATCATCCTTTATCATGAGCATCATTTGACAGACAGTTGATCTTCTGAACTTCTTGAAATTCGTCTTTTCTTTCGGTTTTGAAACTACCACTCACTCTCTCGTTTTCCATCCTACCTCACTAGCTGATAGTTTCCTGATGCTTTGTTATGTGCTCTCTATCTCTGCCTCCTCTAAATATTAAATTATGTTTAGATTTTTTTTCTTTTCTAGATATACTCACATCCTCAGTGGCCACATCCAGCCTTGTGGCCTTAAATACAAACTTTGCCTGCATAGTGAGTAAGTATTTCATATTAACTACCATGCCGAGACAAATTCTCATTTGACTTATCAAACCTACTCTTGTCGTGGTTTTCTCAATCTCAATAAATGCCAACTTCATCCCTCCACCTACATAAGCCAAAGACATTGAACTCATCCCTAACTCCTCTTTTTCACCTCACATTCACTCTTTTAGAAAATTTTGTCAGTGTTACCTTCAAAATAGTTTAAATTTAATCCCTTCCCATCACTTTCACTATAATCACTCCGGTCCACTCATCCTTATGTCTCACTTGGATTATTACAGTGGCCTTCTCACTAAGCTTGCCACTCCCACCCTTGAGCCCCCTGGTCTCCCCACAGCATCTAGAGCAGACTTTTAAAAAGAAGTTACCTTGTGTCATTGTGTCACTCATCTGCTCCAAACTCTTCACTGGTTTCTCATCTCAGAGTGACCAAGGTCATCAAAATGACTCACAGAATATTATATCAGTGATTGTCAACCCTTATTGTGAATCAGAATCACTTGAAGGAATGTGAGAAATTCAGCCACCTTCCATTTGCCAATTAAGATATAATTAGGACTTTAGTGGGGCCCAAGCACCAGCCTTTTCAATGGCCTCCATCCTGCCCACTTCCCACTTATCTGCCCCTCCATCCCCTAACCCCATCTCTGTGCACCCTGCTCCAGCCTCACTGATCTTCTTGACATTTCTCTCCAGCAAGCCAAGCTAGCTTGTGTCTCAGGAATTTTGTAATAAGCATTCCCCCTGCCTGGAGCACTTCCTGTTCCCTCTCTCCCAACTATATGCATGGTTCACCCCCTGTCCTCTTTCAGGTCTCCATTCAAATGTCAGTTTCTCAGAGAAGTATTTCCCAACCACCAAATATGGGATGGCAACATCCTCTTCATGCTCTGCTTTTTTTTTTCATTCTTACCTTTCCAATTTTTCTTTAGAGCCCACATTTATGCTTGTCTGTTATCTCCTCTTCACTACAATATAATCTCCATTTAGGCAGGAACTTTACCTGTTCTATTATACCCTCCAATGCCTAGAACAGAGCCTTGGAAACAATAGGTATTCACTGAATATGTGTTGAATGAATATGTAAAATAGCAGGTTCAAGTCCACTTAGTTTTTCAGCCAGAGCTGAATAAAACTGGGGTAGGCTTACTCACTAGTTCATAGGGTCTGGAATTTGTTTTCCTGCCTCAGTCTTCTAAAACCCATGACATTGGCTCATATTGATATGACCAATCTTTTGTCTTGGCTTCCATTTTAATACATCACTTCTCCAGCTGGGATTAGAGCTAGGCCCTGAAGTCCAGTGGCTTGGCTGCAGCCCTGATGCCCACTTTGGAGCTTGTGAGTTCCCCCCAGTAATAGCACCCTTTTTCCCATATTGCTCTCAGACTTCTACAGACAGACAGCCTTATACATTAATGCTATCTTTATGACTGAATACTGCTGGTGCTGGCACCACTACTGACTTCCCTGTTACTATGTTATCCATATGAGCATACATATCCCCTTAGAATTTCATAGTCTGAAGTATTATTCACTTACAAATCCTATCCTACCAATCCTGGTTTTATTCACTTCTCTAGTGGTCTTCTATGCTGAGATTCTAGAACGATTTGTTTTTTTCCCCAGGAGTTATAATAGATTAAAGGAAAGTGAATATCACCCTCATAATAATCAGAGACTTCCCTATTTTAGTACTCCATATGATCCTTAATCTCTGGTCAGATCCTTACCTGCCACCCGGAAGTTTCTACATCTACTCTCAGAAGCTATATCTGTTTATGTCCTAGGCCCTTCTAAAATAATCTAATAGACTAAATTCCACTAATGTGCTAATGCCAATAACTGCTCAAAGTCACAGTCTTTTAAGATGTATTTGGGTTTTAAGAGAAATGAACTTCTCATGATGTAATTTCAGAATGTTGCTGAGTCACCATCATGGCCTCCTAACTGGCTTCCAGCTTCCATATTGCCATCTTCCATTTGTCTCAGTACAATAGTCATACGATTTGCCAAAATATGTTATCATGTTGCTCTTCAGTTCAAAACCATCCTGAGGTTTCATATCCCACACAGAGAAAAAGTCACCTTAGAATGTTCTAGACAGTCCTGCATTAGCACAACTCAACTTTAACATGCATATGAACCACCTATGGATATTGTTAAAATGAGATTCACATGTAGAAAGGCTGGGATGGGGCATGAGAGTCTATATTTTTAGGAAGCTCTCACGTGATTCAGACACTGCTAGTCCACAGGACTACACTTTGCATTGCTAGACCCCACATGATTCATCTCTCTACTTTCAGACCTTTTACTTCTTGACCTTGTTGCACTTCTGGTATTATTCCTTATTTCTGAAGCCATACTGGCCTCTTTCATATTCTCGGAACATGTAGGCATGCTTCTACCTCAGGGCCTTTATACTGGCTGATCCTCTTTCTAAAAACACTTTACTCAGACATACACACACTCTCCCCTCTCCAACCTGCTTAAAGTTTTTATTCAGATGTTACTTTCTTAGTGAAGACTTCCCTGGCTACCTGATTTAATAAAGCAGATTACCTTGCTTCTCAGTATTTCCCATCCTCTTCTCCTACTTTATTTTTTGTCCTTAACAATTCTCACTACTGAACATACTTGTTTATTGTTTACACCTACTATAATGCAAACTCCATGAAGGCATTTGTTTTCACTTCTGTCCATCCCAGTGACTAATGTACTGCTTGACACGAAGAAGGTGCTCAATACATAATTGTTGAATGAGTGCATAAAACATGCAGTTGCATGTTAAAATTCATATTTTTTCTACTTATGCAAAAGGTCTTGGTTGAAACAAGGCAGAAAAAAAATCTGTTCTAGTTTACTTAGGGTAGTTTGATACTAAGGATAGCAAATCAGAACTCATCTACTTGATGCTCATTTACACAGATTTCTTTGGTACAAGCTGAATCAAGATAGTGGATGAGATCAGTATCTACCTTTCAGTAAGAGAAACTTAATGAGACTAGTAGCACAATTAAGAATAAACAAAGACGGAGACATTAATGGAATCTATTTAAAGTTATAGATTGTGAGGATGGTTTTTCTCAGTGATTCAGTCTTTCCTGGAAGGCAGTTACTATATATATCCATATATATATACAGTGTGTGTGTGTATACATATCCATATATTGTGTGTATATATCCATATAGTGTGTATATATAATATACATTATATAATGTACATAATATATAATATACATTATATAATATACATATGTAATATAACATATAATATATACATATATACACACACACATATATGGATTTATGGATTCTTGCTCAAGATATTACAGAAGAAGTGTGGCCTTTTGTGAAATGTTGACCTAAAAGACCTCTGATGTCTTATCTGCCTGTATAAGTTAGAAATCAATGACAGAGAATAAAAAGCTGCTGTGTGAAATGTTCAAGACTCGTTTCTTGAAGAAGAATACACAACTGCATTTCATGTGTCATAGTTCTCAATTTCATGAAACTCCAATGAACTTTATCAGGTGAAAAGGTTATTATTTGTTTGTTGGTTGTTTTGTTTTTTAATAGAAACTGGCCAAGACCTTGTAAACTTGAACCAAAATACGTATTATTATTGGCTGTTCTCTGCCTAATCAATTGTCAGCTGTTTCTAATTTGGGTTGAAAGAAATACATAGTACAAACAAATTTCACTTAGATATTTTCTATTATAAATTCATTCAGAAGGGCATTTTCACTAGCCCTCTAGTAAATCAGAAAACTGAATAAATATGATATAATAAATACTTGAGGACTTGATTTGCAGTTTCAAACTCATTAGCCCTCCTTATCAGCAGACGAAGAATAGAAATTATTCTCTACCTCTTTTATTGAATCTTTATTTTATTATATCACAACTTTACATGAAGGTTAGGAAATATTAAACAATAAAGCTTTATAATTACAAATCCCTCACATATACATTATCTCAGGTAATCTTCAGGGCCATCTTATGAGAAAGATTTATGGCTCTACTCATACTACTTATTGATGCTTTATATTTATTATCTTATTTAATCTTCACAAAAACTGTGTGAGGTAGAATTCTTATCTTCATGATGCAACTCCCAAGGCCCAGAGATTTTAAGTAACTAGTTATGTTTATACATTTTATTTTAAAAATGAGCTGGATTCAAACCCAGGTTGATGTGTCTATCAATACCATGCTGGTGGGAGAAAATAAAATTAAATTTCTGTGGAATAATACTGTATAGAATGAGGTTATAAAGGCATAGGGAGCTTTGGCTCCTAAAATGGAATAGAAATATGAACTATAAATTTCTATTCATATTAATCATCAAAAAAATTCATTTTAAACAGACATTATAAAGGAATGTAACTTATCTTCAAAGCCATTTAGTATACTTATTCTGAACACAAATTCATTAACATGCTATGAGTACCTGGTAAGCCTTAAAATGTCTACCCTCCTTCTCCCTTTCCCAAAAATACATGTTCATTTACCCACTTGGATCCATCCCTCAACCTCATACCCCATTAACTGGGAGAACCATGCTGAAACTCCAGGAGCCAATGGTTCGCTTGAGAAAGCCAAGAAATATTTTAGAATCAATAACTGAGTTCCAGAAAATGGGGTATAATCAGGGCAAAGAGGATAGAGGCCATTGCTAACATCTCCAGGATATTCACTTCCTTAAAGACATCATTAATACTTGGAGAAAGGTTTATGTTAGCATTATCAGCTCTCAGAAGAATGATATCAATATGGTGACTGCAAGAATTACTAGGCTGACTCTAGGGACCATAGTAGTAGCAGTGGCAGATAAAGGGTGCTAGATGAAAAAGCAGAGACTAATGCTGAAACCTGTCACAGAATAATTTTTATAGTCATCAAAATATTCTCTAGCATGATATTATTGAGTTTGCCTTTAGAACAGGAAACACAGACTTGGAGTCCAAATTATTCTGCAGTGGGAGGTCAGAGAGAAAAAGTGTATACTACTATTGCTGCTATTACTGATATTCATTCCTACATTCTGTAATTATTTATTAAATGTCAACAACAATTTTCACTAGGTTAGTCACTAGAGATGATTTTAAGAAAAAACAGTCAGATATCTCATTGAGGTTGATAGGGTTTGAACTGCTTCTGTATATATGTTTATAAACTACAGCTCAGAGTAAAAATAGCTTTAAGATTTTCACATAAAAAAGTCTTTCTATGCCTTTTTAATACAGATAGTTATAGAAAAAGCAAGATGTAAATAAAGATTTTCACATTTGGAAATAGAAACAGACATCTGTAGGAACCTTATTTGTTGACAAGATTAACTTTTACTTCCAGATAACTTCACATAAGCACAACTAAAGATAACGGTTTAATCTAAAAACAAGTGCAGTGTAGAAAATACCCTGAGTCATTTAAAAGAATCAGATAACTTGAATGATATTTGGAATTGGATTTCTAAAAATCTTTTTAGACTTCATGTTTGTTAAGTCCTTAACCCTTTTCTGAACAAAATACCAGTGTGTATATTTGATTTTGGAATTCAAATGGAAACTGATCTGTTAGTCACATTACAGAGGACTTTGAATTCCCTTTCTGGTGTCATCAGCCATTTAAAAAATCTTCTTTAAATCAATATAAGATGTAATTTAACAGGAAATTCTCTGTCAGCATTAAAGATTAAAAAAAAAATCTCAACTTCGTAATTCCAGCATGGGAAACAAAATGGTAAGGACTATTAATGGACAACCATGGACATTACCTTTTGAATGCCTGCTTGGGACTCCAGAACATTGTTCTCCGATCCGTTGCTTCGGTTGATCATCCGCCACATTTGGGAATACATGCTATCCCTCTCAAAAGGATTCAGTCCTTTCATGCGGACATGCTCATATACTGCAGAGTCTAGGACTGTGCCATAAGGGATTTCTGTTTGCTTGGAAAGGTCCTGGAGAGACCTTGATTATTGGGAGAGAAGAGAGACACAAGAGACAGTACTGAATATTTTCAAGTGGGAATAAAGTTAAAAGGAAAAAAAAAGGCAATATGTGTGCAAACATACATCAAATTGCTTTTCTTGTTTTGTTGTTTCCTAATATTAGGATACAATGTGTAAGAAAGAAATTCCATCAAAGACAAGTTAAATCAGACTGCTAGTCTTAATCATATGCTAATTTAGTAATTTTTAAAAAATTTCAATATGTTATAAGTATTAGTTCTACATTTCTTTAGGTAGCAAGGCTTATTTTTTTAAATTATAGAATTTACATAAACAACATGCTTTGAGGTCAAATGTAGTCTTAAAAATTAGTAGTTATGATAGTCGTTATTTATTGAATACATACATATCAGACAATTGATATATATTATCCTCACAGAAATGCCTCACATAAATAATTATTTGACCTACTTTATGGATGAGGAGACTTAGGTTGAGAGAGTAAGTGATTCGATCAGTGTGGCATGGTCAGTGAGTGCAAGAGCTAGAATTCAAATATGCGTCTGTCCAGCCCCAAAGATCACAGTATTTCCAATGCAAGATGCTGGTTCTTATTTCTATATTTCTTTTGCTATATTTGCTTTAGCATTGTGTGTGTGTGTGTGTGTGTGTGTGTGTGCGTGCGCGCGTGTGTAGTGTGGAGGTGCGGGGAGTGCTTTCTATTTGGATGAGAATACATTTCATGTTTCTGGAAAGCTGAAAACATATTCAGAATAATGCTTCAAGATTTTTAAGTCAATCTTTTGAGTTACAGATAGCATCTACTTGTCCCAGGTTATCTGTCTCTAAATCGGTGGTCGATTTCCCTCCATTTGAGTTGGAGTCCCTCTATATTTTCCAGCTTAAAGAACCAGTTATCATTCCACTGGAACTCACTGAATTTGTGTAGGTGCCCAACTCTAATGACTGACATTTAAGAACAAATACTGTGCCTTTGGCATACTGTTAAAATCAGATGCTGGTACAGTTACAACTCACTAACTTTTGGGAATGGGAACATGCTTTGAAACACTATACCATACTTCAAACAAGAAAGAATGCGCACAGAACTCTATAACCATGAGCCATGAATCTCATGTAATGTATACCTCTGAACTTTTGGTGTGTTTCTAGATAGAGTTTGCTAATGATTTCCTGAGGATCTTTGCAACCAACACTAGCATTGGGCAAAGGCACTGGGAATACTCTTGCAGTTCACCAATCTCCATCATGTACAAAATTGTGTTGGAAACAATACATTATGGGCCATGTTTGTTAGAGGAATATTTGTGCCAATTTCTAATAGTAACTTTCAGCAAAATTTAATCTGCATTTTATTGAGTTTTGTTTTGTTGATGTATATTATTTACTCCATGGAAACTACTATGATAATTCCTCTTTGCTCTACACATCTGATGCATAAAATAATGCATTTAAATCATCCTATTTGAAGAGAAAGTGTAATTCTGGAATTTTCTGGAATATTCTAAATGATTAAATGAATTCTGCCATTTGTAAAAGATAAACTAAAGTGATAATGTAAATGAATAATTGAGGGTGAAAGCAAGAATAAAATGAGCCATATATAGTTAGGATGCAACTAAATAACAAAGTGAGTGGACATTTACTTGCAGGACATACTATAATTATTTTGGTATATTATAACAATGAAAATTTTGTTTCCAGAGAGCAATTTACTGCTGTTTTCAGTAGTATCAGTAAAACTGTATTATAAACATGAACATTTTAAACATATATCCCTGTTTAGTGGAGGATACCCAAAAGTGGTAACACAGGAAGAAACGGAACATATCTACACAAGTTATAACAATACTCATTTGTTCAGTTTCTATAAATACAAAGGTGAAGACCAGATGGTTGTACAGAGTACCATCTAGAACCTACAAGTCTATGGATGGAGAGAGCACATATTGCAGGTCACCAGACACCCTACCAGTACAAGGTTGGGCCCTTGGCTCTCTGGCAGTACTAGCAATCAAACTTAACTATAACCAGCAGAAGGTTTTAATTTAATGGAGGTGAGATCACAGTTTAGCACGATTTTTTTCCAGTGCCTTCATTTAAATATATAAATGGTTTGCCCAAATAGTCACCCTGGCTAAATGCTGCTAAATAAAGTAGTGCTCCTTCTTATCCTTCCATGAAAAGAAAACTGAAACCAAATGTTAATATCTTTAATATGATCAGGTTTTTGTGACATAGCTTCACCTTAAATATTAGCTTTACAGTCTGAAAAATCTAAGTTTTAATACAGTTTAGCTGGCGAAGTTGTTTTGTACACAATACATTTTTAGAGGAGTATCTTAATATATTGCCTATGTGAAGCTCCTGGTGTTACAAAAAAGGCAGTTTATATTCAACATACTTCACATTTAGAATAGCAGAGCATTTCGTAATTTAGAACAAAGGCATGTTCTCTCTAGTAGTTTGTGATATCAAGTGCAACTTATAAATTTGCCTTGAGACATATTTGCAATAAAACTTACAAGTTTTCTGATTCAGCATGTTCCATCATAGTACACTACGATAGCACCAAAGATGACAAAAATAAAATGACTGAAGCAAAACAAAATGAAGTGAACACAAATAGCTTATTACAGAATGAAAAGGCCATTTCAGGAGCCCAACATAGAAAGGGAGTAACTATTACAAGTGGTCACTTTGTTTTTTTCATACTAAGAAGAGTTTCGAACAAGATTAGCAGAAATGCTGTAGCCTATATTATGAGCCTCTAAAGGAAATATAGTAGGTTATTCAACAAATAGTAATCTTCAAAAACTTGTATCTGAAGGTCAAAATCTGAGTGCATAATATTTAGACATGCCCAATCACTGTTTTAAAATGTAAAACAATCATAGAATCATTAATAGGCACCTAATATATACATTAATTTACCATGGCAAATACTGACATTTCTTTTTTAACAATAGACATTTTCTCAGATGATAGAAGGAATGGGAAAATCAGCTGGGTGCAGTGGCTCTCACTTGTAATCCCAGCACTTCGGGAGGCCAACACGGGTGGATCACCTGAGCTCAGGAACTTGAGACCAGCCTGTCAACATGGCGAAACCCTGTCTCTATTTAAAAAAAAAAAAAAAAAAAAAAAGCTGTATATGGTGGCAGGCACCTGTAATCTCAGCTACTTGAGAGGCTGAGGCAGGAGAATTGCTTGAACCTGAGAGACGGAAGTTACAGTGAGCTGAGATTGCACCATTGCACTCCAGTCTGGGTGACAAGAGCAAAACTCCACTTCAAAACAAAAAAAAAGGAATGGGAAAATCTAGAGTACTCCAGATACTCCAGAGAATCGTTATCTGTGAACATAGTATTAGTATGTATAACTCATACTGCATTTCTCTACCTAACCACATATACTCATGTAAAAGTCAGTGAATGCTCACTATGAGAACCCATTAAACCTGAGCTCTCTTCTCTCAAACCCACACTCTCACTCATGCACAAGGTAAAAAATGAGTGTCTATAGCTCTAAGTGGTGGATGATAAAAGAAATGCTTCGCTGCTCCAATCAGCCTTATCTTCTTGACACCTGACTGAGATGATTCTTTTATTCCTGCTACTGTTCTCCAATCAGACTAGCATCAAACTATGGGTACTGAACAATACTGAGAGCTTACAGGTAAGTTATATTTAGTTATCTGTATGAACAGTACATACACTGAGGAACTGTGTAATTTAGGGCAATTCTGTGAAAATAAATTTTTAAAATTTGAGTGGCTTTAGGTTTCTGTAAAATTCTTTCCAAACACTGAAACCCTTTTCAAGCATTTAAAATTAATTTGGGGCCAGGCACAGTGGCTCACGCCTGTAATCCCAGCACTTTGGGATGCTGAGGAAGGCAGATTACTTGAGATCGGGAGATTGAGACCAGCCTGGCCAACATGGTGAAACCCTGTCTCTACTAAAAATACAAAACTTAGCTGGGCCTGGTGGTGCACACCTGTAATCCCAGCTACTCACAAGGCTGAGGCAGGGGAATCACTTGAATCCAAGAGGCAGAAGTTGCAGTGAGCCAAGACTGTGCCACTGCACTTCAGTTTGGGCAACAGACCGAGACTCCCTCTCAAAGAAAAATAAAAAATAAAAACAATAAAATTGAATTAATTATTTAATATTTGATAGTCTACTATTAGATATATTTGATAGCAATAGCTTTACCACTGAGTAGGTTAGATTTTAAAGTCAAGCATATCTGTCAAAGCGTTACTTGATCAGGTTTCTACTGTTTTTATATAAAGATTTTTATGTTGATGATTCCTCCTTCCACAATGTCCTATTGAATGATTTCTACTGGTATTTTTTTTGTGGAATTTACCCCCACCCCCCAGCAGAGTCAGGTGATTCTTTATAAATACTGTTGAAGAAGAATTCATGCATTGAAATGGAATAAA
>NW_012101550.1:101351-103027 GCF_000951045.1 Mandrillus leucophaeus | reverse complement strand
TGGTTGTGTGGAATGCTCACCAACAACTGACAAGAGTGACCTGCCAGCCTGGCTTTGGGGAATTGTAAGTCTAATCCCATTTTCCATGGGATGGAACAAGTCAACTTAAGTTATCACATCAGAGGAGATTTCCCTTCACAGGGAAAAAAAACGCAACGTGGCCGATAGGACAGGCACCAGATGCTTCAGGCAAAAGGGCTAACAGTGGAAAAGAGACAAATAGGGGTATATGACAAGCATCCTCCATCTCAGTTTAAGTTCCCCCTGATTCTCTTCCCAGTTTTCTCCTTTGGATGCTGATTTCAGCAACTGTCAAAGGACAGATACTGTTACAGCCCTGAGAGCTCATTAGCAACCATGTAAAGAGCCTGCCTGTCCATTGGTTGTAGCAGCTGAGAGCTGTCCTCTGAAGTGCAGTGACAAGTTTTCCAGCAAAAAAAGTGATCCAAAATGTAGCACTTAAAGGAACAACTAATATGCCGGGAGGGTGAGAATTAGTGTTGTTCAGACCCAAGAAGCAAGTCAAAGTGTTAGAAAATGGATTGGGGTGCTTGGTAAGGCAGGGCACCCGTAAGAGGTACTGCCAACAGCCCAGCACTGAGCAAACTCTTCATTTCTAAAAGCATGAATTATGAAAACATAAATATTTGTGTTTCAATCTTTGAGAAAATTATTTAAACTTCTCCAAAATGCAATTTCTTTCTCTATTAAGCAGGAGAACTAATACTTTCATATTAAGGTATCTAGAGGTTTGAATTAGATATTGTTTATAAGATACTTTCTTAGTAATCAGCTCTCTATGAGCACTCAATTACCAGTAGTTACAATTATTGATGTTATTATGATGATTACTATTACTTTGTTCTCTATTACAGTTTCTGGAATTGCTATATCCTTATTTCCTATCAATTGGATTCATTCTCAGCTAATTCCCTTCCTTACCTGTGGCTCTTTAACTTCCCCACCTCATGTACTGTCATCAAGTTCTGTACATTTTACCTCCTAAATTTTGTAATTCTGTCACCATCTTTGCCTTTCCATGTCTAATAGCCTTGTCATTTCTACCTAGACTATTATTTTTAAGCCTTTTCCCTATCTCTGTTCTCACACACCACTAATCCATTCTGTGGCACAGCTAAACTATTCTTTCTGATATGCAGATCTGATCATACTGCTGCCTTGTTTAAGTATTGCCTGTGTACTTCACTGCCCTTTGAAAACAGTTTAAAATCCTCAGCCTTCAAGTTCCTTCAAAAATTTGGCTTAAGTCTTTTCTATTCCTATTCTCAGAAACAACCTTTTGACTTATTCATATTCACAGTATAAGCCAAACACCATTTCTTCATTCCTGGCTGTACCACAGGTGCATGTCTTGGTAGATGTCTTCTTGGCATAAGATGCTTCTTTGTCTACCTGGAGAATTCCTTCCTTCCAACATGAAACTTCACTCTCTTCAGTGCTCTTCTAACACTTGGAATATGTTCACATCTCAGCATTGTGTTTAGGAATTGTACTTGTTTATTTACCTCATTAGAATATAGATTGCTGGTTCCCCTGATTTTTAAAAAACTTCATCTTTGAAATCCAGACCTAATCCAGGGTCTGGAAAACAGTCAGCAATCAATGAAGCTTACTTGTTTATTTATTTATTTATTTATTTATTTTTTTTTTGTTTG
>NW_012101550.1:98902-101156 GCF_000951045.1 Mandrillus leucophaeus | reverse complement strand
TCGGCCTCCCAAAGTGCTGGGATTACAGGCTTGAGCCACCGCGCCTGGCCGAAGCTTACTTGTTTTATGGTGGTCTTCTTTACTAGAAAGATACTTCATTTTGGGAAGTAAGCATTCCCCTGAAACTAGCATGGCATAATAACAGCACTTTAACTATATATTATTAGCCATTCTACAGCTGACTAATCATGGCCAGAAGTATTTCTAATCAAAAAATCAAAAACGAGGCCGGGCGCGGTGGCTCATGCCTGTAATCCCAGCCCTTTGGGAGGCCGAGGCGGGCAGATCACGAGGTCAGGATACAGAGAGGATCCTGGCCAACATGGTGAAATCCTGTCTCTGCTAAAATACAAAACCTTAGCTGGGTGTGGTGGCGGGCACCTGTAGTCCCAACTACTCGGGAGGCTGAGGCAGGAGAATCCCTTGAGCCCAGAGGCGGAGGTTGCAGTGAGCCGAGATCGCACCACTGCACTCCAGCCTGGCGACAGAGCAAGACTCCATCAAAAAAAATAAACAAATAAATAAAAAATCTAAAACATTTTAAAAGAAATATTTGGCAATTTCCTCCGTGACAATCAGCTGGGAAAGTTTTATCAAACCTCCAGTGAATTGCCTGTCATAGTATTTTGCCACAAATGTAAAATAAATAAATTCAGAGGCAAGGCAAATAAAAAGAAAACCCAAACAATTAGGACCAAAAAATGTATTTTGAAAAGCTGAGGGTATTGTCCGTGATTCTGGTAGACATAGGACCTGGTACAAAGTAGAATGTTTGTTCCTGAAAAAGTTACTTATCTGAGCAGTGCAGACAGAGAAGATAAGGAGTACATGAACTGAGTGATTTGTTCACTGAAATATTGGAAGCAAACTGAAATGGTGAAGAAAATTGCTTAATTGAAATGCTTATAAATATCTAAAAGAATTCATGATTTTAGTAGCTAAAGAAGAGACAAGCCGCAGAACAAGTCGAGGACAGTCACCTTTGGCAATGTTGAGGATTACTACAGAAAATTAAATTTTAGGATTGTTTTTCCTGGTTGAATATTTAGATAAAGAGGAAGAAGCAGAGTATGTATGCTCTATGTATGGACAAATGGAATAAGCCTTCCACCTTCCTATTTGTGGCATAGTCAATGGCCACTTGTTCTTTGAGAAGCCACATTCCTATCTTAGTAGCTCCTTTTCCTTAGTGAAGTTTTCTTAATTACCTCAGACACCAGTTTGTAAAGTCTGATGAAACACAAAGATATCAAGAGTATATGGTGGGATAAAAAGGACTCCTGATATTTTCAAGGTAGCTTGGTCCATAATTTAGAGCTCCGTAAACACTATTTTTAGTGCCTGAAGGGGTGTCCTTATTTAATGAAAGTAGGCTCAGGAAAGAGTTTTTAGCCTAATAGCACTAAGTTTCTTATTTTAAAAAAGATTAATGTCAAAGTCATGTTAATGGAAGACATAGGGTTCTCTCGTAGAAGATTAGATTGTATAGCCTAAGGAACCCAGAGACAGCAATCTCTAATGAAGGAATGTACCAGCACCAAAGTGCTTGTGTCTTCCTTCCTATTATGATGCCAGAGTCTTTTCTTCCTCAACAGAGCAGAAGCCTTTGAAAGAACAAGCTGAGGTCTGAGGCCACCACGGTAGAATGATACCATGCACGGCAGAGGGTTAGAACTCCATTTTGGGAAACTGAGAGAATTTCTCAGATGAAGCCTTCTAGATGGAGAGGGTGCCATAAGAGGAACAAAAGAGGGTTAGAGATTTACAGAGGGTCAGAAGATGAGCACCTCCATGTGGAATGCTTGAATAAGGTCTAAATGATGCAGCCTTTTCTAGTCCCTCCATTCTGTCCCTTTCCCCACTCCTGTCCTGAGTCTTTCCTCTTCCCCCTAACCCTCCTCATGTGGCACAACAGAATACATTAGATAAAAGACAGCTTCAGGTCCATGTGCTCTGAACTCCTTAGAATGTCTATTTCATTTTTACTTTTTAGAACTGTTTAAATAGTCATCAGAATGTAAAATGTATTTGGTCTAGGAAAGGTGTGCAGCAAGACTCATGAGAAGGGCACCTCTACCTGTTAGAACAATGGTCCTCCTGTGGTCGATTCGATTACAAAGTGCGGGGATTACAGCCCAGCAGATGACACTGAAGTCTATCCTGACAGACTTGGGAATACTTTCTGCACTCTCTTCCGACAAAAGTAGTCTGGGGCAGCCCCACCCACAAAGTGGTAAAGATAGGATGGTCACAG
>NW_012101550.1:96298-98852 GCF_000951045.1 Mandrillus leucophaeus | reverse complement strand
TATTTTGCCACAAATGTAAAATAAATAAATTCAGAGGCAAGGCAAATAAAAAGAAAACCCAAACAATTAGGACCAAAAAATGTATTTTGAAAAGCTGAGGGTATTGTCCGTGATTCTGGTAGACATAGGACCTGGTACAAAGTAGAATGTTTGTTCCTGAAAAAGTTACTTATCTGAGCAGTGCAGACAGAGAAGATAAGGAGTACATGAACTGAGTGATTTGTTCACTGAAATATTGGAAGCAAACTGAAATGGTGAAGAAAATTGCTTAATTGAAATGCTTATAAATATCTAAAAGAATTCATGATTTTAGTAGCTAAAGAAGAGACAAGCCGCAGAACAAGTCGAGGACAGTCACCTTTGGCAATGTTGAGGATTACTACAGAAAATTAAATTTTAGGATTGTTTTTCCTGGTTGAATATTTAGATAAAGAGGAAGAAGGAGAGTATGTATGCTCTATGTATGGACAAATGGAGTAAGCCTTCCACCTTCCTATTTGTGGCATAGTCAATGGCCACTTGTTCTTTGAGAAGCCACATTCCTATCTTAGTAGCTCCTTTTCCTTAGTGAAGTTTTCTTAATTACCTCAGACACCAGTTTGTAAAGTCTGATGAAACACAAAGATATCAAGAGTATATGGTGGGATAAAAAGGACTCCTGATATTTTCAAGGTAGCTTGGTCCATAATTTAGAGCTCCGTAAACGCTATTTTTAGTGCCTGAAGGGGTGTCCTTATTTAATGAAAGTAGGCTCAGGAAAGAGTTTTTAGCCTAATAGCACTAAGTTTCTTATTTTAAAAAAGATTAATGTCAAAGTCATGTTAATGGAAGACATAGGGTTCTCTCGTAGAAGATTAGATTGTATAGCCTAAGGAACCCAGAGACAGCAATCTCTAATGAAGGAATGTACCAGCACCAAAGTGCTTGTGTCTTCCTTCCTATTATGATGCCAGAGTCTTTTCTTCCTCAATAGAGCAGAAGCCTTTGAAAGAACAAGCTGAGGTCTGAGGCCACCACGGTAGAATGATACCATGCACGGCAGAGGGTTAGAACTCCATTTTGGGAAACTGAGAGAATTTCTCAGATGAAGCCTTCTAGATGGAGAGGGTGCCATAAGAGGAACAAAAGAGGGTTAGAGATTTACAGAGGGTCAGAAGATGAGCACCTCCATGTGGAATGCTTGAATAAGGTCTAAATGATGCAGCCTTTTCTAGTCCCTCCATTCTGTCCCTTTCCCCACTCCTGTCCTGAGTCTTTCCTCTTCCCCCTAACCCTCCTCATGTGGCACAACAGAATACATTAGATAAAAGACAGCTTCAGGTCCATGTGCTCTGAACTCCTTAGAATGTCTATTTCATTTTTACTTTTTAGAACTGTTTAAATAGTCACCAGAATGTAAAATGTGTTTGGTCTAGGAAAGGTGTGCAGCAAGACTCATGAGAAGGGCACCTCTACCTGTTAGAACAATGGTCCTCCTGTGGTCGATTCGATTACAAAGTGCGGGGATTACAGCCCAGCAGATGACACTGAAGTCTATCCTGACAGACTTGGGAATACTTTCTGCACTCTCTTCCGACAAAAGTAGTCTGGGGCAGCCCCACCCACAAAGTGGTAAAGATAGGATGGTCACAGGTAAAATTATAAGTTTATGTAAAGTAGATGCCCTTGGGAAGGGTGGATGTCATGGACTACTTAGGGGAACATCGCCTTGCATTAAAAAGATCTGCACTTTCCATACAAAGTTAGGAGTTAATTCAGATTTGTGTACATGGCAGGCCATTTTAGAGAATCTAAGGAAAGATGGAAATGCTGCATGTCTTACTGCTGTTGGCTATAACCAATAAAAATGATTGTTAAACTGTCTCCGAAATGATGGTGTCATACAGATGCAAGAGAATAGTCATCTGAAAATCTGACTGGCTTGTCTGACTTCTTGACCCACATTACAAGCTAGAAACTAATTGTGTCACATCATGAACCCTGAAATGTGGCAGATACTGTATTTTTCTACCACAAACCTCAAAACTCTGACAGTGTTGACAGAAGTATCGTTTATGACCCTTTTCTCTATTTTAAATGGCTATTAAATAAACAAATATTTGGTACATATTAATATTTGATAATAAATACATTATAAATATACATGTATATACCATGAAAGTCTATTTTAGATATATTTAATATATGTGTATGATACATAAGATACATAACATATAAATTATTAAGCAAATCTTCACTATAAAATGTCCTAGTGTTCTGTACATTCAATTACCCTACATTTTTCCTGTGCATGGTACAAAGCATGTGCAACTTCTTTTTTATATATCATGAAAAAGCTGCAATACTTATTTATCTCAAGGAATTAGGAAGAAATATGAAATTATCCTAAATTTTATGGCCAGCATTTAACTATGTTACCACTGATTATAGACTGATTGTAAAATTTGTTAAGATGATATCCTCAAATAATGCAATAGATTTTAGCAGTGAAATAGGGGATTTTCATATTCCTATATTCTTGAACATTCAGGAAGGACTTCACTAATTCCCATTA
>NW_012101550.1:62221-95498 GCF_000951045.1 Mandrillus leucophaeus | reverse complement strand
CCATTCTAACTGGTGTGAGATGGTATCTCATTGTGATTTTGATTTGCATTTCTCTGATGGCCAGTGATGATGAGCATTTTTCCATGTGTCTGTTGGCTGCATAAATGTCCTCTTTTGAGGAGTGTCTGTTCATATCCTTTGCCCACTTTTTGATGGGGTTGTTTTTTTCAGACTTTTGAATGGTGTTAACAAAAACATACTAAAATAATCATAACACCAGAGAGTTGAAAGAGTTACCAGAGACATTACATAATGTGATTAGGTACCTTAAGGCACATAAACCAGTTTCTAAAACTGACTTCATGTTTTGTTTTAATAAGGTACTTTAGTGACTTGGAAAACTTAACCAAGGGAGTCCCTACTTGTGCTTAGCCCCCAAATCTCCTATTTCACAGAAAACACTATTTTGTTCTCAATGAAAATGGACAATGGCTGCATAGCACCTCTAGTATAATATTTCTCTGTGTAATAAAACACTTATTTTTCATTTTCCTCCTTTAGCCTTCTCTTTGTCAAGTTAATTACTAAATTATTTTAGTTGTTATCTATAAGATATGCTACTTCCATTTTTAGACTGTTATTAACTAAACCATTTTTTTCTCTTATATTTTAGTTTTTGCATAATTTGTGAACCTTCTAAGTAGGTCATGGTAATCTTTACAAGACTTGAACAACTTACATGCAGCAGGGTCATTTAAAAAATAAACACTAATGCCATATTTCAAATTTATAATTGACAGATGGTTTATGCTGAAATTATCACAGGCATACACAAATATACACACACACATTGTTTTTTCCATCTCTGAGTGAATCATCACATATTTGTCCCTATTAAACTTCATTGTACTTCTAATCACCTTGTTTAATTTGTAAAGGTCCTTAAACATTCTTACAGTGTAGTTCTAGTCAATAATCACCCCTACTCAATATACAGTAATCTGCATATTTAATAAGCTTACTCCCTATTCCATACTTCAAATCAACACTGAAAATGTTAATTAGAATCTAAGACCAATGCTGACTTATGGAAAAAATTTATTCAATATACCCTCCAAGGCTGACATTGAACTATTGATCACTACCTTGTGTATGGCCCACTAACAAGCTCTGACACAATAATACATAATAATACTACATGAAACAATGACCCAAATGAATACAGTGTGAATTCAAATGAGGAATCAATAATAATTTGTGATTTTTTTCCTCTATAAGATCTTTTGAAGAGCTCAAAAACATTAATCATGCTAACAAAAATTTCACAGTGGGAAATAAAAGACTAGGAGAAATAAGTTACCATGAATAAATGTAGGCTAATTTAATAGCCTATTTAAAGACCCAGTGAAACATTATTGTCAAAGTAAGGTAGAAGGTCATAGTTTCAGTGAAGCATCTAATGAACACGACTAAAACCAAAAATCCTGGCTCTTCATAACACAGGAACAGGGGACCAAGTCTCTACTGATAACTCAACATTTTCCAAAATGCAAAAGATACATTTCTCTTCCCAGTCCAGTAGGTCTGTGAATTTCTCAAAATAAATTTTTTTTTAAATTTTTATTCTTAGAATGATTCAGAGAAAGTGTCCTCTATTCTCAAGTAGGTGATATTTCCTTTTGAGAAATTTCAGCAAGAATTAGTATTAAATATATATCTTGATGCCTGAGAGCCAGGTCTTATTAACTGCTGTTTTGAGATTATAAACGCCCAAACTGTTCTGCAAATGTGCTCCACACCCCCAAGTCAACAGCAAATCTTGCGAATTCTGTAGCATCGCTCTCAGAGAAGTATAATCGTCATCTGCATAAAAGCAGCCCACCAGCAAGCTTTAGACCTTATTCCTCGCCTTCGCCTTCCTCACCACTTGCCATTACCTAGGGCATCTGGCTCTTATCCAGCATCATCCCTCCTTAGCATCAGGGCTTGAGAAATGGGGGTTGTAGTAGGGGTGTGTGTGTGTGTGTGTGTGTGTGTGTGTGTGTGTGTAGGAGTGGAGGAGAAAGCCATTAAAATAAATTAAATATCTTTAGATGACAGGAACTATGGAGGAACGAAGAGCATCAGAGAATTAATGGGGTCAAACAGATACTTAGTAGTAGAGTGTGGAGGTCAGCATATCAACATTACTGGCATGATCGAGAGGCTAGGGTAAGAAAAATGGGACTGGAAATAGAGAACTAGAAAAAGAAAATAAGAAGATATGACACAAAAGGATTTTCTTTTCAGATTTGCCTTTCAACTTAAAATATCTGTTAATCAGGTTTTCATGTGAGTATTAGTTTTATCTCACACCTTGTTTAATAAGAGATCTCATTGGTATAGTTGATATAAAATTTTATGCCTGAAGGGACGTGGAAAATAACATCATTCAAACTGTGATACGAATATTTGTGCAGTGAGCAAAGAATTGGATCACTTTTTTAAAAGATGAAAAACTGAAGTGCAAAGTGGTTTTAAAATTTGCCTTATTTTTTAGTAGGAGAAAAGAGACTTGAACCTAAGTCTTCAGTCTCCTTTAATAGTATTCTTCTGCCAAACAGCCCTGCCTGCCAACTCCAGTCTTACTGATTTTCATCACCACTCTTCCCACATTAATTTCACAAAAGGTTTCTCCATACTCAAACTACGTCCTCCACAATGACTAAGCAGTATACTCCAAGTATAGGGTTTTTTTAAAAAACCATATCTATAAGTTTGTGGTAGACAGAATTTATTTATTCAGCAGACTTCAGTAAGGGAAGAAAATAACAGGAAATGGAGAAGACACAGGACTTTATATTCTTGAGTACAGTACTTAATAGGTTTCTAGGCTTAAAGGAGCAAGATTGGGAAGAGAGAGAAAAAGAGAAGGATCTGATTTGTCAAGAATGATTCATCTTGTTCAGAAGAAGATTATTTTAGAAGCTGTGGAAGATTATAAAATTGGTGAAGTTTTTGTCTTGGTAAGCTCAGTGTAAACAGAGTCTATGGAAATGCTAATATAGCCCTGCTCCTAGGAGCCACAGACAAACTGTGAGACAACTTTTAATTAAATGCTCACTGAAGGGTGGCTTTGAAAGACCAATATTCTAGGAAATTTTAACTTTTTTCCAAAAGAGAGACAAAATTCTGTCTATGACATCGAGATGACTGTATGTTTGGGAAACATCCATCACTGCAGTACTTAAGTGCTAGGACAAGTAAGCCATTTCAACAGTAACAATAGAGTAAGGAGATGAATGTCTTCCTCTGCTGCAGTGCTTGTGTGTTCTGGACCTAAGCCTATACAATTCTGTACTAAAATGAAACAGAAAGGCAGTATGAGCCAGACCTCGCTCACTTCATCCACCTTCATTGTGGCTGCTCCTAATAAAGTGTACAATTGCCTACTGAGAGCTATAAAAAAGGCTTCCACTGGAAGACTAAAGAGTGAGGTGACACAAAGGATACTTAGAGACCATTTTAGGTTTCCACTCTTATCCTGGAATAATAGGTCAAAGAAATGGCTTTCATATTTTTATCTAATTTTTTAAATGGGGTATACATACAAGTCATGGAGTTTCATACTCTCAGGTCAGATTCTAAAAAATGTCTGTCTAGTTCACTCAGTGAGTGAATATTTACTTGTAACCCACTAAATACTCACGCAATATACTACATAAGGCACTGAACTGGTACAAAGATGATACAACAACCCTCAAGAATATGCATTTTAATAGGGAAGTAAAACAAGTAGAATAGTATTCCAATACGGAGTGTAAGTGAGGTAGATGTGAAGTGGTTCAGAAAAGGGAGACACTAAATGTAGTTATGAATATGTGGCAAGGATATAGAGAATAAGTGGTATTTGAGCTATGTATTATGAGAGGGCTAAATAAAGACGAGTTAGGAGAGAAAACTTGCCTGGCAAATATGTATCCTGACCCAGGGGTCTTGCCAGTCTTTATTAGTAGCAACCTGATCTCAGTGCTAGTTAGTCACTAGCTAAGGTCAGATAACAGAGTGAATCATTCTTTCAAGCCCTTATTTATGCCTAAATCAAGATAAGTCTTCCAGATGTATCATATTTTTGTTTGTTTGTTTTGCTTTTACTTTCAGGGGAATGAGAGGATTAAGCAGCAGGGCCAAAAGACAACCCTCAGCAAATCAGACCGCAAGGTAGGATGGTGACATCTGTGTCAGAAACGGTAGTTCCATAAGCAAGAAACTTTGAGATTTAGGTGAATCAAGTCAAAGGAACAATTAATGTATAGAATTGTGGACAAAATGACAAAAATACCATCAAAAATGGGGGCAGAGAGAAAGACAGTCCAGGGAATCTACATGAGTGCCTGGAGAAAATGTAGAAGAATGGAAGCAAATGTCAGGTAGGGGCTGTCCATGAACTGTGCTATATTATTCATGCCTTTTGACTTTTTTTCACTTAATCTTTACACTAAACCTATGAAGTTGAATCTATCCCCTTTTTACTCTTAGGGAAAATATGGTTTATAATAATTATGAAATTCTGACAAAGTCATTGAGCTATTAAGTGGCAAATAATTTGAATGCAGATTTGTTTGAGTCCAGTCTCCTATTACTGACATTTGGATACCACAAAACTTAGAAATACCTGGAAGTAACTTAGCTAAACATCCTGCTGCCATTAATTCTTTTCTGCAAAGCTCTCTTTATTTCCTAAGAAACTTATAGTAACCCTTATGGATGTCATTTATTCATTTACTTATTTCATACAATAAAAGTTTAGTGTATTTGTAATTAGCAAACAATATGTTCCCTTGGTAAAAAGTTACAGTGCTAGATTGCCTGGGTTTACTACCCTAGCTTTTAGTTTCATCATTTATAAAATAGAGATGATAATAACATATCTCTCATGGGGCTATTATGAAGACTAAATGAGAAAACCCATGCAAAGTGTTTAGAAAACTAGCTGTCACATAGCAAGCACTCAAGAAATGTTAGCTGCTCTTATTCATACTATTGTCAGGTACTCTGAGAGGCACTCTAGCAGTACCATGATGGATATAACATAGTCTTTGCTTTTGAAGAACTTAAAATCACAAAGAGAAGGGACATGTGTAGTAATGATTAATTATGCCTGGGAAAATGGAAGATACCAGAAGAGAGGGGGTTTTGAGCCATTTCAGGGAGCGAGAAGAGCATGTAAAGCTCCAGAGAGGCATGCAATGTCCCATAAGAGTCTAACTTGACTGTTGCATGAAAAAAATGAGAAGCAGTTCGTTGGTGCCCCTGGACAGAAATGTGGATGGGCCAGAAGGGCTCAATATGCTTTGCTAATGGAATTGTATTCATCTTGATTGGATGAAGTAATAATAAAGTTTTTCAAGCCAATTTTGAGGATGGGAGAAGGTAACAGTCTGGACTCCACACTCCAGTGGATAAACTGTAATGGGAAGAGAATAGAGAGAGAGGAGCAATAGATAAGGTAAGGGAAAAGAAAATAAGATGGGAAGCAGCAGGCAGGGGCAGTCATGATATTTTATAGGGAAGAAAATCAAGCAGAAAATCAAGACTTGGAGAAAAAGATGGAGAAGAAATAGAAGAGGGGATTATAGTTAGCCAATACCTTATTTTAAAAATAGTTCTTGAAACAACTGATGTAATCCACTGAACAGGCTAATAAAGAAAAATTACCCAAGCATACCAATCAATAAAAAATGAAAAAGCATTTGTCAAAATCCAACACCTGTTCATGATGAAAAACACATGGAAAATTAGGAATAGAAGAGAACTTCCTCTACTTGAGAAATAATGTCTACAATAAAAAACTTGAGAGATAATGTCATACCTAACAGTCAAAGACTGCTTTTCCAGCAAGATCAGGAACAAAGCAGAGATATTCACTCTCACTACTCTTAATTTGACACAGTACTGTAAGCTCTATCCAGCAAAGAAAAGGCAAAATAGAAAATAAATGGCATACAAATGAGAAAGACAAATGACACAACCATCCGACTTTGAAAATGGCATAAAGTGTACCTAGAAAATCCCAAAGAATCTACCAAAAACTCCTAAAAGTAATAAATGAGCTTAGCAAGGTTACAAGTTACACCTAGGAAATCCCAAAGGATCTACCAAAAACTCCTAGAACTAAGATATGAGCTTAGCAAGATTATAAGATAAAAATCAGCAGACAGAAAACAACTGTATTTCTATATCCTAGTAATGAATATATGAAAATTAAAATTAAAAATTTAATTGCTATGATTTTAATCCTTGTGTTCCTTCCAGAATTCATATTCAAACTTAATCCCCAGTTCAATAATATTAAGAGGGGGGCTTTTAGGAGACAATTAGGCCATAAAGGCTCTCCTGTCATGTCTGGGATTAGTTCCTTACCAAAAATTTTGATGGAATGAGTTTGTCCCCTTTTAACTTTCCATCTTTTCTGTCATGTGAGGACATAGCACAGCAGCCAGGGTACCATTTTGGAAGCAGAAACCTGGCCCTCACCAGACTCTCAACCTGCTGGCACTTTGATATTGGACTTCCCAGCATCCAGAACTGTGAGGAAATAAATTTCTATTCTTTCTGAATTACTCAGTCCTAGGTATTTTGCTGTAGCAGCACAAATGGATTGGACACCAATATCATTTATAATCACTGGGGAAAAAGAAATACTTAGGTATAAATCTAAAAAACCATGTACAGGACTTATATAATGAAAATTATAAAGTGCTGATAAAATAAATCAAAGATCTAAATAGGTGGAGAGACATACCATGTTTATAGATTGGAAGACTCAGCATATTAAAGATGTGAATTCTCTCTCCAATTTATGTAATGCAATTTCTGTCAACATTTCAGCAATATTTTTGTAGATATAGACAAGATTATTCTATAATTTATAATAAAAAGACAAAGGAACTAAAATAGCTAAAATGATTCTGAAAAAATAGTAGGTGGGAAGAATCACTCTACTCAGCTTCAAACTACAGTAATCAAAACTGCATTACCGGCAGAGGGACAGACAACATAGATAATGAAACAGGATAGGAACACAGAAACAGACTCACATAGTATGGCCAACAGATTTTTATTTTTGTACAAAGGTGCAAAACAATTCAATGAGGAAAGGATAGTCTTTCCAGCAATGCTGCTTGAGCATTTGAATATCCATAGTAAAAAATTGAACCTAAACCTTGCACTTTATACAAAATTAACTCAAAATGCATTAAATATGTAAATGTGTAATGTAAAACTATAAAACTTTTAGAAGAAATAGGAGAAAATCTTCATGACCTAGGACTTATTGAAGAGTGCTAGACATGAAACCAAAAGCACAATTCATAATATGAAAAAATTGATACATTGAATTTCATCAACTTCTAAAATCTTTGTTCTATGATGAACCCTATAACGAGGATGAAAAGACAAGCCACAGACTAGGAGAAAATATTTGAAAACCACCTATATGACAAAGCCTTTGTATCTGGACTATGTGAAGAACTCTTAATAGTAAACAACCCAATTAGAAAACAGGCAAAAGGCATGAAAACACCTTTCATGGAAGAGGATAAGGATTACAAATGAGCACATGAATAGATGTTCAATACCACTACACGATAATAAAATACAAATTAAAACCACAATGAGACATCACCACATACCTATAAGCATGGCTAAAAAAGAATAATGATACCACCAAATACTGACACAGATGCAGAAACCTTTGATCTCTCATACAATGCAGGTGGAAACACGAAATGGTACAGCCACTCTGGAAATGAGTAGGGCAGTTTCTTAAAAACCAAACATACACTTACCACATGACTGAGCAATTGTATTACTGGGCATTTATGCCAGAGAAACAACAACAAAAAATCCACAGAAAACTGCCACATGAGTGTTCTTAGCAGCTTTATATGTAATACCCCAAAACTTGAAACAATAAAAATGTCGTTCAAAAAGTAAATTGCTAAACCAACTGTGGTACATCCATACCATGGATTATTACTTAGCAACAAAAAGCAGTGAACTATTACCTACAACAACTTGGATAGATCTCAAGGATATTATGCTGAGTCAATAAGAAAGGCATTTTTGAAAGGCCTCATACTCTATGATTCAACCCTATAGTACACTCTTGAAACGCAAAACTTACAGAAATGGGGAACGCAGTATAAGTTACCAGAGGTTGGGGTTGGTAAGGAAGGGTGAATGTGACTATAAAGGGGTAGAATGAGAGAGATCTTTGCCGTGATGGAATAGTTCTGTATCTTGATTGCAGTGGTGATTATAGGAGTCTGCATATGTAATAATATGTCACAGAGCAAGCTGCGCACGTTGTACCAATGTAAATTTCCTGGTTTTGATTTTGTAGTATAATCACTTAATATGCAAAAATTGGGGGAACGGAGAGAAAAATACATGATGCTGTTTGGTACTGTATCATTGAAACTTCCTGTGCATATATAATAATTGCAAAATAAAAAGTTATAAGAAAGTTTGTTCAAATATTAGCAGAACTTACTGCTCCATGACAGTTTATGGATTATTATGCCTTGTCCTTCAACATCTTTTTGTACTTCCTATTTTCTCAAAACAGTGTTTTTTTTTTGTTGTTGTTGTTGTTGTTTTTACAATCAGGAAAAAAATGCATTCAAATTGAATAAAAATAAGTCTATCTTCTTTGTTGATGGCTCAAAGCTAAAAGTGAGAGGCAGATGGGGTCCATGAATAGTAGACCTTGAGATGCAACTTTTCTGCAAAATTGCATGTGAAATGCAGCCTAAACAGTCATTTCCAGAATATCCTCATTAATCACTGTCTTCTTTTTTATTTGTTAGCCAGAATGTAGTAAGCCACATCCTCTCTTTAAATATCTTAAACAAAATTAACTGAGGCAATATTCTTACATCCACTACAAATGTAGATGTTAGCCTAGAAATATGAAGTTTCTGAAGCCAAATTTCTAAGTTACCCTTAATCATCTAGTATTATCAAATTAAGTAGCCCTTGAAAAAAGTAGAGACACACTAGTATCAAGTAGAAACATACTAGTTAATTGCTGTAAATATACATGCATTAGACAACTTTAATGGCTTCTCATGCACACCTACATTTTCTCTCTCCCACATGTCCTCCTCTCCACAGATAAAGTTGTCTTTCTACAATAATGCCACTCTCCATTACCTCCAGGAAAAATTCCAAATTCCTTAATAAGTCTTACCATGCCCTTGACGACTTAATCCCACTTTCCTTTTCTTTACAGAGCATCTGTCACTTGCTACCATTCCCTCTGTCCCCAGGCTTTAGTACCAGATTTGGTGATGCTTGAATTTCTAAGCATAATTAGATCATACTCACCTGTGAACACTTAGAAAAAAATTGCTTGATAATTATTTCCTTTTCAAAATGTAGACCAAGGTGATGGCAAAAATCCTGTTATTGATATGCTATGGAAAAGGGGTTCTTCTTTAGTAATAGAATATTTATGGATCTCTTTTTGTATCAGTTTGGAAAGCAATGTTACCCCAGATTGGTTAGATTCAGTGGCAGAATCAACTCAGTATTTGTTTAGTCCAACCTTAAGCATTATGGAGAATGAAAGCACTGAACACAAAAATATGGTAGGATGTTGGGATCCCTTTGAGTAGATCCAAGTTTAATTGCAGCTCCTGGGAATGAAAAAACTCGAGTGTTATCACCAAAGACCAATTTGATTCTAAAGTTATTAATAACTATAACTGTGCAACCCTGATTTTCCTATAGCTATTTTCACTTTTATGTGAACTAGGTAGCTCTTGAAAGTAATATTACAATAAAGGCAAACAGAACTAATGTTGATGATGCTATTATCCAGTGCTTACTCTGAAGTACCTTCAAAGCTTCACATGCTCCATTTTACCATTACCACTATTAGTCTAGTTATCAAGAGAAAAAAATTCATTCCAATTTCTAGGTGTTTGAAAACAATTAACTATATGTTGTTACCTCTCAGTGGGAATGAAAAAGCCCAAATTGTCATTAGAGTCTTGTGGAAATGGCATTTTTTTCCCTTTAAAAACTGAATTGTGTCATACTCTGTCACATTATATTATATTAAACATAGGACACAGTTTTGATGTGCTGCCCATATCACTGAAGGGATATGAAATTAAATTTATGGGTTATCTTTTCCAAGGAAATTTCCCTTTCAAAACTTTTATTAATAACAAGTGCCAGGCTGGGCGCGGTGGGTCACGCCTGTAATCCCAGCACTTTGGGAGGCGGAGGTGGGTGGATCACGAGGTCAGGAGATTGAGACCAATCTGGCTAACACGGTGAAACCTGGTGTCTACTAAAAAAATACAACAACAACAAAAAAATTAGCCAGGCGTGGTGGCGGGCGCCTGTAGTTCCAGCTACTCGGCAGGCTGAGGCAGGAGAATGGCGTGAACCCGGGAGGCAGAGCTTGCATGAGCAGAGATCGTGCCACTGCACTCCAGTCTGGGTGACAGAGCAAGACTCCGCCTCAAAAAACAAACAAACGAACAAACTAACAAACAAACCAAAAAACAAGTTCCAGTTAGATTAGATGCTCATAGATATCTAATTTTAAAAACAAGGTAAAATTTTATGAAATTATTCAGCTTCCGCTAAATAAATCTATTAGATTGCTCCTACCAACCTAGAAGAGTTTCTGTCAACCATCAATTCAAAGAAGCTGATTTCTCTCCCCCATCCCTGCCCCCTCCCCTTAACTGTAACCCTGTAACCACCTCTTCCCATTGTAGTCTGCAGAAGCAACGCTGAATTTCGGAAATGAAGCTATGGTTGGCATGTGTTTGCCAAAGGCACAGCAAAATTGGGATGGAAAAAGTGTACTGACATGCACTGTAGCCTCATTTAGTGATGAGCAAATCTTATGGATATAAATGATTAAAAAGCATGACATTGAATGCTACTTTGAAAAAAAGTTTCTCTTTTCTAAGAAAAATTAGAATTTTCCCAAAAAACTTTGGCATTAGTTACAAATGAAACTTTGAATGTTTCCAAGAAACAGTGCAGGTAATTATGTTTACCAACACTGTTGAGGCATGAAATTAGAAGATATCTTTAAATTTCGGGAGGGAATCTGGCTTCTTTTAACTTATTTGGCTCTGATTCTCTCCTTCCAAAATTAGTCCAGTGATAATATTATAAGAAAGTAGAGATTTATTATACCCACTGATGACTTTAATAATGCCAGTTGGCATTGGAAAGGAATAATTTTTTAAAAAATGAATGCTCAGTTACTTTGGGCAGTAGAACTACACTTGAGGGAAACATGATGTGAAATTACAATCTTTTTCCATCAGGTTTTACTTTTAGGTAAACCTATGGATGTAAAAATTTGAGACAGGCTTCTGCTCCCACTACTATTGCATAAAAGTCTAGATAAAAACTGGTGCTAGCAAAGTTAGTAATAACCAAATAACTCAGATTTACAGACATCACAAAGTCTGCAACCTCAGAGAAATATCAGATCAAGTGAACAAATTCTAGGAACCACCACTAGATAAAAAAATAATTTGACAGGTAAGGCCATGGACTGGTATCTGATTGATGGGGGTTGGACTCTCAACTCTGACACTTATTGAGTGTGTAATCTTAAGCATTATCCCCCAAAACTCTGTTTCTTCATCCATAAAATGGCAATAAGAGAAGTACTTGTATTATTAAGCTTATTCTGTGGAATAAATGAGATAACACATGTAATATGCTTAACTTCTGGTTCATTATAAATTCTCAGTCAATGTTAACCATGATTTTTTGTTTACTATTATGATAGTTGTTCACTGCATAGGATCAGTTATTTTATTTAAAGTTTTTATGATTTATTCATTTAAAAACACTTCAAAGTTAGATGCGAACTACATAAATTTTGAGCTTTAAGGATACCCAAAATGTGACACATTCAACATAATTGATAAGAAATACGTTAATGAAATAAAATACTCAATTTTAATGATTAAGAACTATTTTGCTATTTGCCATTTGCAACAACATGGATGAACTTGGAGTATGTTACACTAGGTGAAATAAGTCAAACACAGAAAGACAAATATTATATGATATCACTTATATGCAGAATCTAGAAAAGTCAAACTTTTAGAAGGAGGAGTAGGATGGTGGTTGCCAGGGGCTAGAGTATAGGAGAAATGGGGAGATGTTGGTCAAAGGGTACAAACTTTCAGAAGATGAACAAGTTGTGAGAATCTAATGCACAGCATGGATGGTGCATTTGATTGTGGTAATTGTTTCACAATATATACGTATATTGAATCATCACATTGTATACCGTAAATATGTCCAATTTTTATTTGACAATTAAACTATTTTTCTTAAAATGACTTCTATTGATTGGATTTGCCAAAGTCTTACCCTGAATGGTAGATACCAGTTACAGACATAATAAACTCACGTTGGGATATATGCCTACACGCCTACAACACAAAAGTCATCTAACTTTTGATACTCTAGTTCCTCAGACCAGTTAAGGATTTGGAGAATTTCATCCTTTACATCCCTTAGCAATGGAAAATGCTATGACAAGTATCTTCTTGTGTTCTCTAAAAACTAAGATCCATACAGAAATTCAAGTTGAAGTGTGGTGTGGGAACTAACATGATGCAGTTAGAATGTAGGCTCAGGAACCAGATTTAAGGTTTGGTCTTTACTTAGTCACTTACTAGCTGCAGACTTTGGGTGAGTTACTTATCCTCTCACCTTTAGTTTTGTCATTTATAAAGTGAGTTATTGATAGTATGTATTTTTGAAGATGATGGTAAGTTTCAAATGAGCTAATGCATATAAAACACTCATCAAAAGATCTGGCATTTTATAAGTGATCAATAAATATTTATTATTATTTTCATAATTTTACTCATTTCATTGATCTTTTGGCTGGGCTGTTGTAATCATTTTCATATTGCTTAAAGTATGATGCTTATAGGGTCACCAGTATAAGCTTTCCATCAATGGTATAAGTTTCACTGTGTATGATTTGTAATTTATGTCACACATAGATCTGGTTACATGGACAATAAATTGGGGGGATATGAAGGTTCTGTATCAAAGGAATAATCAGAAAACAACTTGAGCAGCAGAATTTGATGAGAGAAACTAGAAACATCATTTTTATGAATGGATAAAATAATTGACTATTATTAGCATTACCAATTGTTTCAATTTGTATAATGAGCAAATTGAAAAAAATACCCTATTTATTTATAGATAATTCTTAATTTTTTTGGTATTATGTTATAATAGTTTTATGGCTACTAATGAATTTAATTTACATTCTTTTTAAAAGAAAATAACTACTCACATTTTCTTTTCCAAACAAGTTACATTCCTAAGGAATTCCCTGACGTATCTAATTATTCTGAATTTGAATTGCCAGCTTTTTGGAAAATGAGTGTTCAACTTTAGGAAAATTCAAACTTATCTTGGGATGAATAAACATTTTCAGGAAAATTTTTCTTAAAACCATATATAGAACATTATGTTCTAATAAGGCAGATATTATCCTGTGGTGCTGATCTTGTAGCATGAAACCACAAAAGCAAAACTGGCTGTGGTGGATAAAAGACCCTTGGGCTCTACAGGCTCATGGAAATGGCATATGTGAATTGGGAGACACCAGTTTAGGTAACTTTTAGGATTAAGTAAGTGCATCCCACCATTCCAACTGTGGCTAGTAAACAGAAGCAATAAGAATCACATGAAGTATAATGTAATGAAGAGAAAACAGAATGCGGTTACTGAAATACTATAATTTTCTGTTGATTGCTATTCCCCTGCCTTTTCTTTTCTCCCCAATCCCCAATCATCCATCTATCTCTCAAACATCTGCACCTATTCAACTATTTATTCTGATAGTACATAATGGGACAGACTCAAGGCAAAGATTTTCTTTTGACTATTTTTTTCTTCCTTTTCACAATGTTTACCAGACATAGTCATTCTTCGTGGACATTAAAATTCTGAAGATGTGTTATCCTTCCAGGAAAATGTGAGAAACAACATTCAAATAGTAGCCAAAATTTTATTTTATAAAAAATGCTCTACCAATACTGCATTTTCAGGACTTGGACTAACCAGTGATACTCTGCAGTAAAACAAAATTGATCCTTTACTCAAAGGGAAGTTGTATATTTATTATAAGACACCATATACTTATTCTCAGATAGCTTTGGCCACTCATCATTTCTCATGCTTTGTGGCTAATGGAAACATTGTCTACTTACTGGATGGAACTTTCAATGCGTGTGATAGTGAGGAAAGCAGCGAGGTTTGCTGTATAAGATGAAATAACAATCAAAGCAAATAGCCACCAAGCCCCCATCATCATTCGAGTAGCCAGAGTTGTGTACGGGACCTCTCCACCTGTAGAAAGAAGCAAAGAGATAAAAAGAACATCAACTAGCATTTATTGAAGATCTGAAGTCATCTATATTCAACACCAAATTAACTTTCAAGTAGTGAGAAATTTTTCTGCTTAACATCAGCGTAGATCTCTATTTCATCACTCCATATTTAATTCTCCTTTATGAGATTATGAAAGACCCAGCCAAAAGAAGCATGACAAATATTTAGTATACCATGTTTAAATGATAGTTCTTCCCCCTTCCTGTTCAACCCTATAATTAATTACCCTTTTATTACAATCACAGTATATGCTTTCTTTCCAAGGGCTTGATTATTCATTAGTTAGGTGATACTAATACTGCTATGCTTATATTTAATGGAAATTTTCAGATTTCCAGCTAAATAAATAATATTGAAATTTTTTTTGTTATATTCTCTTGAAACATAGCTTGTTAATGATCACGGGATCACACATATTAGTGTTGGCTTCAGCATCACATACTTGCTTTGTTCTACTTTCAATTGACTTCCTACTCTTACAGTCTTGTTGCAGAATCCTCTTCTCCATCTTTTAAATGTTGGAGTGTTCTTGGGCCCAGTCCTTAGACTGCTTCTGTTCTTTGTCCATGGTCTCACTCTGGATAATATCAATGAGTCCCCTGACTTTGACTATGATCTACAGTATACTTCAATAACACTAGAATTTTTATTTCTAGCCCCCTACCCTGACTCTCTCTAGAGAGCTATAGATAAAGGCCTACATGATTCTCACTTGGAATCCAATATGCATCTCTAACTTATGACTTCTAAAACAGAACTCGTTTTATTTTACTCCTAAATTAACTCTCCTTCAAGCCAATCCATACCATGTCAGGGAATAGCACCACTATTTACTTTATTTCTCAGACCCAAAATAGGAATTTTCAAACATCATCTTCAATAGCAAGTCCTGTCACCTTTACATTCAAATTACATCCCAAATCCTACCTCATCTCATCCTGTCTACTGTTGACACCCAATTCAAAGATGACATCTTTGACTCTACTACTGAACGGCTCATGTGGTTTCCCTATTTGTTTATATTCTAGAGAGTACCACTCCTAAGTCTATTACCACGGTGCTCTTATAAATGAAGATCAGATCAATGGGATTCGCTTGATCAAAGCTCCCAGTGGCTTCCCAGGACTCTTTAACAAAATAAAATAAAAAATCTCTACCAAGGCTTACAAGGCTCTATGTATACTCATCTTAGGTCAGTTGTCTGACTTTCTTTCTTACCATTCTCTCAATGGCTTTCTTGAAAGTTCCTCTATAGAGCCATGCCGATATATGTCCCAGGGCCCTTGCATTTGCAAATGATTTATGCCTAAAATTCTCTCCTCTGTAATTCATAAATTCTGTCTTCATTCAATTTTTTTTCAGGTTTCTGCTCAGAGGATATCTTTTTATAAAAATATTTTATCACCACTCTATCTAAAATAATTCCCCACAACCCTACACTGCCAATTTCTTTATCTTTTTAAAAATAACAATGTATTAGGCTTTAAACATTTTTGTTTATTTCTGCCCTGTATAATTTTTGATATAGGAATAGTCCCTGGCCCATGTTAAGTGGGTAATGTTTTTTGAATGAATATGTGCTGTGTTATGGACTAACTTGTTTCTCTCCCAAATTCATGTCCTGAAATTCTAACCCACAATATGATTGTTATTTGGAGACAGGCCCTTTAAATAAGTAATTAAGGTAAAGTGAGATTGTAAGCATAGAGTTCTAATCTGACATGACTGATGTCCTTATCAGAAGAGGAAGAGACACCAGGGAGGCACATGCACAGAAGAAAGGCAATGTGAGGACACAGAAGAAGGTGAGCATCTGCAAGTCAAGGAGAGAGGCCTCAGGAGGCACCAAACTGGCTGACGCTTTGCTCTTGGACTTCCAGCCTCCAGACCTTTGAGGAAGTAAATTTCCATTGTTAAGCCACTGAGTCTGTGTTATTTTTTATGGCAATATTATTAGACTAATACATGCTATATATGAACTATTAACAGGCCTTCTAAAAGGAGTTAGTTTTATACTCACAGTGGAAATAAATCAAAGAGATATAATACTACATTCATATAGTTCTATCAATATGTCAACGACAACAGGATTTGATTTTCGATTTGCTATAATATCAGGCATATTTTTATTACAACCACTAGTTCTCATTGTGTAATATGTCTAAATTTTATATGTAGTATAAGTACACCCTTTGGTTATATTCTAAGCTATTCCCCTGATGTGTTGTATTCAGAACACGCTAAACTCTGATATCTGGAACACATTTTTCAAAATAAGTTACAATGCATTTTATATACTTTCTTCTTCAAAGCAAAATAAATATTTACCTAGCTTTTGAAAGGTAAAAGCAAAATAAAATATTTATTTTTACATCCATATGAGGATTTTCTGGTCAAAATAGCTAATTGAAAAAAATAATAATAAAATGTGAACCAGATGATAGCCAAAGACTAAAAGATGTTAATATGTATAACAAAAGTAGAACAATAAATTTATGAATGAAAGTGCTAATAGGGGTTTCATTTCTATTAAAGTTTTAGCCTTGATTAGAGTTGTTATCACCCACATAAAAGCATACTTGAGTTTTTTCACCTTTGTTATAAAAATTGCAATTCAAGGAGCTCAAATAATCTTGTAGAATGCAAATAAAATGTTATTTGATCATTACACTTAGGAATAAAATATTAAAAGTAATGGGAATCTTGACTTCCAATTTTGGTAATGGTTGGTGGATGAAGTCATTCAGAACAATCCTCCCACTGACAACGGCTAGAAAATTTGAACATATAATGCATTTGCAGAGCTAAAGAGGCAGTAAAAATTTACAGGCCCAGAGTCCTGGAGAAGAAAATAACCCAGAGAGATAGCTTCATATTTGGAAATGCTTTTCCCTGAGGGGCATATGCCAATTTATAAACAGAAAGCTAAGAAACTAACAAACTGAGGAATACTTTAAAAGTATTCAATGGTTAGGTGGTAACAAAACGGGTCCAGGACTTGTCAAATGAAGGTGGGACCGAGATAACAAGAAAAATCCCCAAATGATCAGAAATGAAGCCATGGGTCAAAGAAAATCACCAGAGAAATGAAAAGTACTTCGAATGGGATGATAATAAAAATACTCTATATCAAAATTTCACAAGTTTTGATAGTAGATGGGATGCAGCTGAATTGTATTGAGGAAAATTGATAGCCTGTAATGTATAAGAAAAGTAGTCTGAGCTACTTATCAAATTTAAGAAGTCAAAAAAAAATCAGCAAGTTAAATTTAAACAAGTACAAGGAAGAAAACAATTAAGAGCAAAAATTAACAAAATAGATAAGAAATACAATTAAGAAAGTTGATCTGACAGAAGGTTGGTCCTTTACAAAGTCCAAAATAAGTTGTTGAAACTTACAAGGAAAATAAGTGAAGGCACAAAAATGTAACAGGAATTTTAAAAGCACATTGTTACAGATGTTACAGGTAATAGAAGGATAACTTATGTACAAGTTTATGCCAGTAAATTTGAAAATTAAGATGATATGGACAAATTCCTAAAAAAGTTCCTCCCCAAAGAAATAGAAAATATGAATGGTTTTGTAACTATCAAAGACTTCAAATCTGGAATTAAAACTTACCCACCACAAAATGCAAGGCCAGTGGTCTTACTAAAAAAATCTACCAAATATACAAGAGAGTAATTAACTTCAGTTGTACACAGATTCTTCATGAAGTTAGAAAAAAAGCAAGACACTATTCAATCCATTATATAAAGAAAGCACAACTTTGATAACAAAACCTGACAAAGTTATTCCAAGAAAATGAAATTATAGGCCAATCTTTCACATGATTGTAGATTCAAAAGATAAATAAATTAGCAAACAGAGAATTGCATAAACAAACAAACAGATCGGGTTTATTATATAAAAGCAAGATTGGTTTGGCATTCAAAAATCGATCATTGTAATTCACTACATTAGGACCAAAAGAGAAAAATTATATGCTCTTCTTGGCAGATGAAGAAAAGGTACAGATAAAGTTCAACATCCAGTCTTAGAAAAACAAAAATAAAACAAAACAAAACAAAAAACCTAGAAATAACCAGCAAACTAGAAACTTTAAAAAGTGTTTATTATTTTTATGAACATTACTTAAAGAAAATCTATATCAAGTATCATACATACTAATAAAATAAAAATTTTTGACTGTCTTAAAGGATACAAATTGCTAACATTTCTATTCAGCATTAAATTGGAGTTGTGCTGGACTCTGTAGTCCAATAAAAAAAATTAGAAAAAAGTATTTAAGAATTGGAAAGAATGAAACAAAAGTTATGGATTAGTGATGGTATGAATATGTATGTAGAAAATCCAAGAGAACAAAGGATAAATTACTAAAATTAATAAATTATTTATCAGCTTGCTATGTTACAGAATTAATGTTCAAAAATAGATTATATTTGTATGTAATAGCAACACTTACAACATAGGATTAAAAACCAGATATCATTTGCAATAGCATTAAATGATCAAATATCTAGGAACAAACTCATTTAAAGATATGAGAGACCTCTACATGAAAAACTATAAAACCATTTTTTAGTAAAACAAAGGAAGATATAGCATGTTCATTGATTGAGAGACTTAATACTGTAAAGATATAAATTCTCCTCAAATTGATCTATAGATTCAGTCAGTGAATTTCCAGTTAAAAATTCCAGGTTGTGCGTATGTGTGTGTGCACAAGTAAATGTGCTTGAAGCTGAATGTAAAGTTTGTATGAAGCTGCACAAGGACAAAATGTGCCAAGATACTCTTCAGGAAGAAGAAAAACCTGGCTGTTGATGACTATAGATTAATATAGTAATTAAGACAGTGGGTTAGTTGTACAAGGATAAACCAAATAAATCAATGAAAGTTGTCCATGCATACACAGGCACTTGATTTATACCTAGCTTGCACTAAAGTGTGTACTATAGAGAAAGGGAGGTCTTTTCATTAAGTAGTTCTAAGTTAATTAGATATATGTACGAAAAATAATGAAACTTGTCTCTTAACTCATACTATACACAGAAATCAATGCCATGCAGCCTATAGATATAAATATAAAAGGTAAACAATAAAGCTTCTAGAAAACTATATAGAAGAATGTAACCACAAATTTGGCTAGAAAAGGATTTATTAAACACAGCACAAAATGCATTAACACAAAGAAAAGATTGATAATTTGACTGCAATAATACTTCGTAGTTAAAAAGATATCATAAAGAGAGTGCAAAGACAAGCCACAGTAGAAAATATTTATAATACATATGCTTAACAAAAAATTATCAATAAATATTAACTCCTATAAATCAACAAGAATAAATGAGACGACAATCAGAAAAATGGATAGGAGGTTTCATAAAAGAAGATAACCAATGGCCAATAAATATATGAAAAGGTAGCAATCTCATTAACTATTAGGGAAATACAAAATAAAAAAATACTACTCCACAGTCACCAGAATGATTAAAATGAAAAGATACACAACAGCAAGTGTCGGTAAGGACATGGAACTATCAGAATGCTTGTACCCTGTTGTTGGGATTGTAAATTGGTTCAGTCAATCAATCTGATAAACAATCTCTGAAAACTAATTTATGCATATCTTAGAATCCAGCAATTTCCCCCCTTAGGTACATACCCACTAGATGAATGTACATACCAAGAGACAGAAATGTTAGTAGAAGCATTGTCGTAACAGTCTACACTGGAAACAACCCAAACATACTTTGAAAGTAGACTGGATACCTCCTTACATATTTTAAGTTTGGCCTCAAGGTTTCTTCATGCATAGTGAACTGCGACCTAACTGGATGTATAAACAGATTGTAACCTACTGTTGTACCAATCACAGAGTTTCAGCCAACTATAGGTGACCAACTGTTCAAACTGTGTTCAAATAAGGCAAATGTGGAGCTGTAACCAATCCAGCTGTTTCTGTACTTTACTTCCATTTTCTGTATGTCACTTTCTTCTTTCTGTCCATAAATATTATCTAATCTTGTGGCAGACCCCAGTTGCTTTGAACCTATGTGGTTCAAGGGGCTCCTCGATTCCTGAATGGCTCTTTGCTGAATTCAACTCTGTTAAATTTCATTCGTCTAAAGTTTTTCTTTGAACACAAACAATAAAATATTGCACAACAATGAAAACAAGCAAATCTCAACTTATACACAACACTATTAATGGGTTTTACAAACCTAATGTTGGGTAAAATAATTCACACTGTATAATAATTGTTCAAAAGCAAGTAACATGAATGGCAGTGCTGATGATCCCATGGGTGGTTACCTTTGGGGAGAGTGAAAAATGACTGAGAAAAATGCCATGGGGGCTGGGTCACTGGTAATGTTCTATCTTTTCCTAGGTGGTAATTATACAGGTGGCCCATTGCTGGTAACTCATTGAGCTGCACCATTTGTTATGTACTTTTCTGTATGCAAATAATACTTCACAGTTAAAAACTAAATAAGAGAAGAAAATAAGGAGAATAGTGAATTTAATGATGATATTTGTTTTCTCCTTTTTTTAATCCACAATTAGAAAAAAAAAGATGCATTTTCATAGAGTCAGGATGCTGGAAGAGATAATTAGGTAAAGGGCAAAACAATTATGTGCCAAATTAAAAAAAAAAACATAATCTCACCTTGCTAAAAAAATATTGTAAAAATTAGCCTGATACTTTATGACACTTCAGGGTGTGCAAAGGTCTGATTCTGAAGTTGGGTATTTGGATTCCTATAACCCCTGATGAGTTTAAAGTACTCTGCTAAAGCATGAAAAATTTTTATTTTCCAAATTACCCCTCTGTTTTAAGGAAAATCTTCTTCACCAGAGTTTCATTTTGATGTGATTGTTTCACCACAAGAAAAATTACACTAACCTTGCTACTGTATACATTAGCTTACTCACAAAAGTTGTTAAAAATAAGCAATTTATTCAGGCAAGTTTGGGAAATTTGATAAGTCCATCTGAGTCAGGCAAAAATTTGTTGTTCTAAGTCTTATTCTGTGTGAGTATATATGCATCTTTGTTTCCATGAAATATGAAAAAGTAATTAATTGTTGAAGAGTCTCCAATTTGTTTGGTTAATCTACTTCTTATGGGTTTAAAGACTCACAACATTTTTAATTTGTAATCTGGAATGATGGGATTCTTTTATAAATTATGATTAGAAAAAAATGGGAGAAAACTAATTAATACCTTTTTTAAAAAAGAAACCTTCCTTTTTCAAGAGTTGGATATTTATTGGAAACAGGTTACTAACAAAATGGCTAAAAACTCATAGCAAATAGAAAATTTTTATTATTCGAGCTGACTAAATAGTTCATGTAAACTGATCACTTAAAGTATAAATAAATATTAGAGTGTTTCATACTTACAGAATCACAATGTACAAAAACAAGGAAGTATATTGTTGGAATTTGTGTGGAAGTCATTGCCAGCATAAGCATATTCTACATTTCAAGACAGGAGGAGATAATGTATATATCATCTCTGAAATGCTTCATTTATGCCAGTCACCTTTATATAAGTATTTCTTAAAGTTTATTGATAGGCAAATTGAGAGACATTGTGACCATATCTGTAAATGTTTTATTTCTTTGGCAGAAGATGTGGCAGTAATAAGAAAGTGAACAAGAGATACAAGTGCGGTTTCCTGTTGTCCACAGGATAATGAGTTCACTATATTAACCCCTTTGCAAGCTAGCGCAGATTTTCTACAACATGACATGTCTATCATGGGTATAAGAGACGGCTTTTAGTGGTAGGGAGAGATAGCACAAAAATCATATCGTGTTACAGTGAGAAAGTTGTTCCATTTACAATTACCTTTTAGTTTGTATGTATGTATGTGTGTGTGTGTGCGTGTCTGTGTGTATATATATATGTATGTATGTATTTATTAGACTTTAAGTTCTGGGATACATGTGCAGAACCTGCAGGTTTGTTACATAGGCATACAAGTGCCATGGTGGTTTGCTGCACCCATCAACCTGTCATCTAGGTTTTAAGCCACTCATACATTAGGTATTTGTCCTAATGCTCTCCCTTCCCTTGCCCCCCAACCCCCGACAGGCCCCGCTGTGTGATCTTTCCCTCCTTATGTCCATGTGTTCTCATTGTTCAACTTCCACTTATGAGTGAGAAAATGCAATGTTTGGTTTTCTGTTCCTGTGTTAGTTTTCTGAGAATGATGTTTTCCAGTTTCATCCATGTCCTTGCAAAGGACATGAACTCATTCTTTTCTAAGGCTGCATAGTATTCCATGGTACAAATGTGCCATATTTTCTTTATCCAGTCCATCATTGATGGGTATTTGGGTTGGTTTCAAGCCTTTGCTATTGTGAATGGTGCTGCAATAATCATATGTGTGTATGTGTCTTTACAGTAAAATGATTTATAATCCTTTGGGTATATACCCAGTAATACCATGGTAGGAGCAAAGCCTCAGATAATAAGGTTCTGAAATTTTGATTTTATTTTTACAAAGAAAATTCAAATCTCAAACTCCATTTGGCATTCAATGGAACTAATTTGTATTCAATAATGTTTCATTTACATTAAATTTATTTTATAGTTATTTTCTATTGAATGCAATGACATTACTTTTAAGTTGTGTTAGTGAATATTACCATTATTAACAATAATATAAACCCTTCTGTAATCTGAATTTCAAGCATTCCAATCTGCTATGCCATCTTCAAATTTTTGAGCTTCCTCCCTCCATCAAGCCTGCAGTCCCTCTGGGATCTAAGACCCACTGACCCTGCTCATTTTCGCTGTCACTCTCCACCCTCCTAGACACACTTTCTTCTTAAATTTAGTAATTGAAACGGAACCACAAGAAATGAGATTCTGAGATTGGATTGCTCCCATATCTATGTAGCACATACTGATGGGAAATGGAACTGTGACAATTTACAGCCTGTGGTTACATTATGATTGTTTAAATAACTACTAGTGTTGGCATGGAATGAAGTGCAGGTGGAATGCAAGACCAAGGCAATAATAGTGATTTTGAAGACTGTGGTTCCAGCTAACTGCTCTGAAGCCTCCAAATGAATACAGAGTGCAAATGAGAAACTTAAGGCCATGAACGCTCAGTTCAGAAATAAGGTAAAATTTTAATGTCTCGATGGCAGCTTTGAAGAATTCTCTTAATCCTGTAGTTTTAGGGTAGATACTGCTGAGGACAAGATTAAGGTTTGACTGTAGCACAGTTTAATTGCTGATTAAATCTTCTGCCATATAAGATATCTCATGCATTGATAAGAAATTTGAACTTTCAAATTCTTCTGAACCTCCTTGCTATTGGAAGCAACCTCTCATCACTTCTGAGGGAATCAGTCTTCTTCTGCACAAATGCTTTTCAATAACTTGACAGAGGAAATTTCACAGATCTCTTTTGGACTCACCACATTACTCCTTATTGCCTCCATGCTACAAATTAGGTCCCAAAATAATTGAGTCAGAGAAATCTAAAGCCCACTTATAAAAGTTTACAGCAAATAGAATGACATTAAGTCTCTATTAGGGCAAATATATTGTCATGGGTGGTAATGATTTCATATTTGGGATTTAATGTGCTGACTTGATACTTGGGCAGGGGGTGGTGGTAATTCATTAGACTGGCTAATTAAAGAATGAACCAAAAATGAATGGAATTTGAAAATAACCTATACAACCTCCCTGGCCTACTGTAGAGATTCAGGGAGGTGGGAATGTTGGCGTGAATCTGTTCCAAGAAACTTGGTCACCTCTCTTACATGAGAGGACCACACTCCCTACACACAGACATTAAAAAAATCACATGGAAGGGGGAAGAACACAAGCATCTCTGAAGAGTTATGTGTTCCTGTCCTCTGAAGTCTCAGCTAACAATGCTGAGAATGCTGCAATAAATTGCATTTCTTGATCCAAAATGAAAGCAGTATCCCAGGTAAAGGCTTGGTGTGGATGACTAGCTATAAGAGATGAGGTAAAATTACTACAGTGAGTCATAGCTGTTTATTAGTGGTAATTGAAGTGTATTGATCTTCAGAGGACTGTAGAAATAGTTCATTGATCACAGTGACCTTAAAGATAAAACAGGTGCTTCTATTTACATGATTTACATAATATACAACCTATTAATCATAGGTTATACTTTATAAACTGTTAAGGTGCTTCTTGATATGTATAGGTAGAAAAATCCCACATCTGAGGACAGGAACCGAGCCTCAATTGCTGAGTGGGAATTTACAGCCTCTTACTTAGTTCCCAGAACTAATCCAGTGTATATATTCAGAAGCCCAATATTGAAGAAGGGGCCAAGGTAGCATTTTTTGATATGTCCTTTTTGGCATTTTTAATGTGATTTTCAGTAGTAAAGGTCAGGTCAAACCTACAATTTTGTATCCTATTTACTACATCTTCAATGGCTGAATGATATTTCTCAGTCAGTTCTACTATAGCTTATTTAAATATTCTCCTAATTTAGAAAAGTTGGAGATTTTTATTCTATCACATATTACATTGCTAAAAACATCTTCAACCATGTAATGTTTTAAATATTTTGACTTATTCTCTTTTGACAGAATCCATGAAGAAAAGGTATTTTGTGAATGAAGTTATAAGTTATATTTTTTATATCTTATACAAGTGAAAAGAATTTTCAAACACATTTTATAACATGATTTATTGAAAAAATAGTGATAGGTAATGTCATTTCTCTATTTTTGCTGTGGTTCATTTTAGGTGTCAACTGGATTCAGGAACAGACAACTGGTAAAACGTTACTTCTGGCTGTTTCAGTGAGGGCTTCCAGAGAAGACTGGTGAGTGACTCAGTGGACTGAGTGAGGAAGATTCACCCTCAATGTAGATGGGCACCATCCAATCAGCTGGCAGCCCAGATAGAACAACAAAGGAGAGAAAAGGATTTCTTCTCTCTCTGTCTCCTGGAGCGAAAACACAGTGTTTTCCTCCTGCCCCGGGACATCAGGACCCCTAGTTTTCTGGCCTAGGGACTCCAGGACTTACACTAGTTCCCCACCCCATCCCCACTCACAGGTTCTCAGGCCTGTGGCCTGGGACTGAGAATTACATCACCAGCTTCCCTGGTTTTGAGGCTTTTCTTAGCGTTTCAGAATCTCTAGGTTGCAGACAGCCTGTCACGAGAATTCTCAGTCTCCATAATCATGTAAGCTATTTTCCCTATTAAATCCCCTCTCAAATATCTATATCTACATCTACATCTATCTATATATAGGCATACTTCGTTTTATTGAATTTCACTTTATTGAACTTCACACAATTTTTTTTTTTTTTTTACAAACTTATTTTTACAAATCGAGGCTTTGTGGTAACCCTGTGTTGTGAAGCACCATTTTCCCGCAGCATGTGCTTACTTCATGTCTCTCCATCAGAATTTTTTAGCAATAAAGTATTTTTAAAATGAAGGTATGCATATTGTTTTTTAGATATAATGCTATTGGACACTTAAAAGAATATAGAATAGTGTAAACCTAACTTTTATATGCACTGGAAAATAAAAAAAAAATTGTGTGACTCACTTTATTGGGATATTTGCTTTACTGTGGTGGCAAAAACTGAACCTGCAATATCCTCGAGGTATGCCTCTATGTATCCTATTGGTTCTGTCTCTCTTGATAATCTGACTAATACGATTATTTCAGTTGGTTCTAAATGACTAAATATTGTTATGGACTGGTTATAGGTCTATTTGCAAATAAGCAAAAGAAGGCTACAAGGCATTAGATCATGTAACTGAAACGGGAATTTCCTGTCGACTTCTCTGACTTAATATTTACATGTCATAGTCATTATAATACAAGTAAAGCTTATAAATAGCAGTTTCTTCTTTCCACCACTTTTACATTATTTGTGCTCTTCTAGTTTGAAGAGTTCCATGCTGGATGAATAATGCATTTCAGTTTTAATATATTTTAATGTTAATAGTTAAAATATTAAATGTTTATATTTAACATTAACATAATGTTAATTTAATATTATGTAGTTAATTATATAATTTAATATTTTATATTTAATCTACTTTTAAATATATAGAGTTCTTTTATACATACAAATGCCATCTATACATATTGACTTGAAATAAGAATGTTCTGAGCAAATAAAAATACGTTATTTCAACATTAGAACTTCCTACAGAAGGAGATGATCTTTATAATTTTTGAAACTTCACTTAATACAAGCAGTTAAGATTGTTTTACCAGACCCAATACCATAAAATATTTCTGATGAGCAGATATGAAAAATGCTAAATTAAAAATTATAATTAAATTAAATGGGTGCTGGTTACCACACATAAGCCTTACACGCTGATTTTAACTTTTAAGTGCCAATTGCTATAACTCATATCAGAAGTAAATTGAATTGTATTACACAAAAATGTATTACTTGGCAGCTTCTTACTTTCACAATGTTTTTGTTACTCTAGCCTATATAAAATTCCCACTGTTTCTAAAGAGCTAGGGAAAAAAAGAGCCCATTGAATATCAATCACAGATTTCAGGTTTCCAGTTTGCAAGGTGGGTTGCATTATAATTTGACACAGTTGTATGTTAACTAATAGTACAAAATATTGAGGTAAGTGCTGCATTGAAATATAAAGTCTCTTAAGTGCAATGTTAAGAACATATGGGTGAGTAATACACATAATGTTTACCGTAATTCCCTACCACAAATTGATTAACTTTCCTGTCTCCAAGGATAGTGGCAGTGATAGCATTTAGAAACCCTTTTTTGTAAATTCTATCTCTAGGTCTCATTTAATAAAACTTTTTATTCCTTCGTTGCACTAATTGCTTTGCATTCAGTTCTACTGGACAGTCTGATCATAGCATGAATGAAATGCACTACATCCATTGAAAGCAGCTTGTTATACAAGAGCTTTATTGGGTCTGGCAAATAAGTTTTCCAGAATATTAATTAACAAAGTTCTTTTTTATGGGGCTGCTAAATCCATTTTGAATTGGTAAGTTTACTCTTTTATAGATTCTGAAATGACATCAAAATTAGAAGTTCTTTTATATGTTTTAAAAGAGTATTTCTAAACAAGCTTCTGAATGTCTGAATGTCTGAGATTGAATGTTTTGGTTGAAAGGCTTGGTAGTATTTGTGGCTGTTCATTGAAATTTCCACTAATTCACAGATTTGCATCACATAATATTAATGGACAAACAAAACAGGTTTAGCACAAAGCAGAATGGGTCAGTGCTGTGACTGAATGACCCTTCCAAAATTCATATTGAAATTTAACTGTCATCGTGACAATCTTAACGGATGAAATCTTTAAGTGGTGATTAGGCTATAAGGGCAGAGCCCTTATGAATAGATTAATATCATTATTTTAGGAATAGGTTCATTATCACAAGTGCAGGTTTTTACAAAAGTGAGTTCAGCTTTCTCTTGTTCTCTGGCTACTTCTGGAAAGTTATCTGGCTCTCTCACATTCTCTTGCCCCTCTGCCTTTCACCATGAGATGATGCAGCATGAAGGTGCTCACCAGATACCAGCACCTTGATATTGGACTTCCCAGCCTCCAGAACTATAAAATAAATTTCATTTATTATATCATGCCCACTCTGTGACATTTTGTGATAGTGAAACAAAATGGATTAAGACAGTCAGTCTGCCACATATCTTCCTTATATTTCCCATTATTTTTATATGCAACAAGAATGTATTTGTTTATTTCTTTTTCTGTTCTCTTTTCCAGTATCTATCAAAACTACCTTCGTAAATGTTAATGATAAAGATAAGACTATATCTTCAGAACACTGATATGAGGATAAGTTTCAAAGATGATGGAGGAATATATCCTAAACACTTATTGACTCCCAGAATATTTCCCATCACATGTATTGTTTCCACTAGGTAGCATTTTGTCAAAACCACACACATATATTTAGAAATATGTTCAGCTTTTGTATTCATGCTCTTATATCTGTTCCATTTTGATATTTTAGAAGTTTTGTTAAAAAATAAAAGGGAGGAACCAAGTAGCCTAATTCTTTCTTTCCTGGTTTGCCTTTAGATATGCTAAATATTTTATAAGGATGTAAGGCTAGGATTCTGGAAAAAGGCTTAAATGTATAGTAGAAAGCATTTTCTATCTAATATTACAAAATTAAAACATTTGAAAGTTTAGAAATTCAATTGAAAAGAGGGAAAGATATCCAAACAAATCCCTTAATATCTTCAGAAAGCTTTCAGATAGTATGATTGAGGGATACACTGTAATTTTAAAAGACAATTTATATATCATCTGTGTGTTCTTCTCACTTCCACCATATCTAACACTTCATGTATTTTTTATATATTTTCTGTGTATTAAATTACTTGATTTACACTGTAGGTGTTTTGTTTTCTACTTTTAACACATCATTTTATATCAATCGCCTATTTGCTCACCAATAAAATAAACAACCAACCAAAGGAAGAACACAATGCATGGCCTGAATAAGCAATACAGTATGATTCTTTACATATATACAAATGCTACTTTGCAGAAGGTCTCAAAAATTATTCTCTTTTCTTATTATACCTTTTTTTGACATACTGATTTTACTATAGACCTGGCAATGAAATGAGGGCTGGGAAAGGCACTGAAAGAGGAAATATTGTCTAGATGACTACTCGTTTGTCAAACAGCATGAAGCAAGATTGCAGTTGAGTCAGAACCTGCCACTCTCTAGTGATGTATTAGCTTTTAATGTTTTAAAATAATTATAGTGAGGCCTAAGCCACTATATAAAACCACTATATAAATTCTAGTGCCATTAGCAACCCCATTTTTCAGAGATTCAATCAATCAGTAGTTCTGAGGAAAATTGCACCCATTTTTGCCAGTCCCAGAAGCATGAAAGTTCAAAGGGTAAGCAGCAGTTGTCAACAGGAATCAAAGTGAAATGGATCTCAAAGTGAAGTTTTTAATTTGGAATTTCTGAGGCCGGTTACTAAACTAAGCCTTATGCATAAGTATGTCATTTGTTCTAAAAGGTCAGAGAATGCCAATACATTTTCAATCAGTTTTAATGATAAAAGGGCCAAAAGCAAGTCTATAATACATTTTTAAGCCTCCAAATTGTCATTTAAAACCCGCAACCTGTTAACCACCACTGGAGATTAGTTTTAAATTAAAATGACTTTATTGAGCATACATTAGATTTATAATTTGATGGAGAAAAAGGGAATCATTTAACATTATGAATGTAGTCTTACAAAACAATATCAACTTTCCTAAGTTTGAATTTTCTCTTCTTACATAATTTTTAGTTTTACCGAGCTCTTATGCTTAAGTTCTTAGGAGGGTATCAAAAAGATTTGAAGATAAAAATTGATTCTATTCTGATTCCTTTTCAACATATTCTTCTGAATATGAGATTTAAAAATGGTAAAATAATTTTTCCAGGAAGTTCTTACACTTTCAATTTAGAGTTTCTGGAGTCACTGAGTTAGGGACTTGAATTGAACTGATGAGCAACAGGAAAATCAGGAAACAAGGTTATTTTGCTGGGCCGAAGCAGTAAATCAAAACCATGGATGTAACAAAGAGGAAGTATGGTCAGGAAGGAAGGGGATCAGGGTGAAGTTGCAAAACAAAACAAAAAACTTGTTAAACTCAGATCAAGATCGGAGAGTTGGAGACTACAAAGCAAAGATCGGGAAACAAAATACGAAAGCCTCTATTTGCTAAGCATTTACTAAGGCATTATGCATTGTTTTAAGTGTTTTGGAAGTGCATTCTTATTTAATTTTCACAACAGCCTTATGGTGTGACTAGAAAAGCAATATTGGGTTTCCTAACCCAAGATGAATATCATAGAAGAGTGGGAAATAATACAATATATGATCACAGGCTATGATAGGGAAGGGAGAAAACCAGGCAGGGAGTGACATATGTCAGAGAATTTAGGAAGCCTCCTGGTGTCTCCGCCTCCCAGTACATGCACCACTTCTTCCACCAAGGGTTCTGATTTATTACTTCTATTTTGTTTTCTCCCTCTATTCTCCTCAATGACTAGAATAAATAGGTTTAGATCATGGGCTTCCTACACTAAAAATTTAGGGCAGTTTCAAGCAAATAAATTTAAAACAAACAGAATAAGAGTTTATCTATAAGACTCAGAAAAATTCCCCATTATTTTGAGTTGGAAATAATTTCCTAAGACCAAGTTATTTAGATGGTTCTAAAAAGCAATCAACTTAAAACATAACCAATATAATTAATTGATGATCTTGGAAGATGTAAAGAAAAGAGAAGGAAGGTGATAATGCAATGACAAGATATTCTAATGACAAATACATAAGAGAAGTAATAGGTGAATAATTCTGTCCTCAGAGTTGTTCTAGGAGGCAGGCTGTGATTCTACATATCTTAACTTCATGTTCTTGTGATAACTCAACAAGTGCATCTGTCATTTCTCTATTTTAACAGTAGTATATAAACTTCTAATTGAATCGTAAGAAAATCCTAAGCACCCAGTATTGGAATTATAAATTGTTTTTATATTTTCTTTTTTAATTACTTAGGCAAATAACTTTTTATGTAATCTTACATATAATAGATTATATGCTAATGAATAGCTCTTTCAATGTATAAATTGTACATGCAAACAAAATGGTGAGTTACTTTTTTGCTTTCCTTTTCCCTAAAGGCATTCATTCACCCTGCTTCTCTGCATAAATTTATTGAAAATAGAAAAAAAAAATATGTATTTGCTGCTTTTTCCAAGTTTCACAGACTTAAAATTTTTTTCTATGCACATATGGCAATACACAAGAGACTCTTATAATATTTGAAAATTCAAGCTGCTATTCAAAAAATAGACATCTTGGGTAGTTTTTATGTGAAGATATTAACTGAGGAAACAATATGAATTAGTTATAGCCTTCTTGCATTATGTGGTATCATTTTACACCTTTATAAACACCAACAACACACATATAAAGGTTCGAGCTAAATTTCAGTCTGCCTTTTGTCTGTGTTTTTAACATTTACATTATCAGTAACAAGTTTCAAACATTTTTGTCCAAATGATTTAGGTAATTTTTAAGGTGTGCAGAGTTCTCATGTTTAATGTCCAAGTAGTTTCAACTGTTTGAATATATTTAAGCCTCTTCTCAATATCCAGTGGGATAAAGTAATGTAAAGCTGAATTTTACATTATTTTAATTTACTATTACTTTTCTAAATAAATATTTTTAAAGTCTATTAAAACTTATGTGATTTTAATTGTTGAAATGTAAAAATATGAAGTATGGTACAACGTTTGGCTGAAAGTATCATGTCTTAGATGCATACATATCATTTAACTCAGAGGCTGCATATCTAGGATAGTTCCTTCAGAAAATGACCATGGATGTGCACAAAGATTGAACCACTAGAATGATTATTTATAATTGTATAAACATGTAATAATAAGGAAGTTGGCAAAGAAATTATATTTATGTATACACATACATACATATAATACAGTCTTATACAGACAACAAATAATGCTACAGGAAAAAATAGCTAAAGAAAAAAATAGTTGTCAAGGATGTACTAGTAATTTAATTTTAACAGCATTATGTGCAGTATGAAACCACTGTTGCATACATATTAATATATTTATGGTTTTTTGACACCTCTTCAGGCACTAAGTCCTGTCGTGTGTGTTTCTGCTTTATTCTCTTTTCTATTCCTTCTTTCGTTTTTGTGGTGGTAGTGGTGGTCGTTGATTTTCCAGCTTTGCATTCCTTCAGCTATTCTACTTGGACAGTCTCATAACCTTCAAATCATGCTTCATACTGTCTCCAAACAGTCCAGTTTTAAAATATAAATTTTATTAGGCCAGTTTTATGATGAAACATCTTTAATAAATATCTATCTTCTGTAACATAAAGTCAATTTTCTTTGTGTTTTACCTGAGCATCTCTGTAATCTGGCCCCTAACATTTTCTCTGGTCTTATCTCCAACTTTTGTTCCATTCATATGCAAAAATGGCATCCTCACAGTGTTTACCATCTTAAACTTTGAAATGTCTGGAATACTCCTTTTCCTCATTTTTATCTGATAAGTTTATTTTTTAAACTCAGGATAAACAAGGAGAATATCTACCACATTGACCATTTAACTATGTGAATGAAACACTCTTATTGTTGCTTTCAATAAAGGAATTATATACTCAGTAGTATTTCATATTTTTAATGTATATGTATCAAGTCTAATCTAACATTTCCTTAATTGTGATTAAAAGTTATACCCTGAGAGATCATTTGCTGATAAAATTTTAACTTTTTTTTGAGATGGAGTGTCATTCTTGTTGCCCAGGTTGGAGTGCAATGAATGGCGTGATCTCGGCTCACTGAAACCTCCGACTTCTGGGGTCAATGATTCTCCTGCCTCAGCCTCCTGTGTAGCTGGGATTACAGGCATGCACCACCATGCCCGGCTAATTTTTTATTTTTAGTAGAGACGGGGTTTCTCCATGTTGGTCAGGCTGGTCTTGAACTCCCAACCTCAGGTGATCTGCCCACCTCAGCCTCCCAGCACTTTGGGAGGCCAGCACGCTTATAATCCCAGCACTTTGGGAGGCCAAGGCAGGCGGATCACCTGAGGTTGGGAGTTTGAGACCAGCCTGACCAACATTGAGAAACCCCGTCTCTACTAAAAATACAAAAATTAGCTGGCGTGGTGGCACGTGCCTGTAGTCCCAACTACTTTGGAGGCTAAGGAAGGAGAATCGCTTGAACCCAGAAGGTGGAGGTTGTAGTGAGCCGAGATCGCGTCATTGCACTCCAGCCTGGGCAACAAGAGTGAAACTCCGTCTCAAAAAA
>NW_012101550.1:906-62171 GCF_000951045.1 Mandrillus leucophaeus | reverse complement strand
AATGAATAAAGTAATGAATAAGGAATATGTCTTAAACTTGAAAAATATGTATAATCTTGAGAATAGTTTCAAGCTAAAATTTCCATATTTCTTTGTGTAAAGGGTAAATTTTCTAGCAAACACATCTTGATAACCAATTACACACCAAATCAAAGATGAAAAGTACTAGATCAGCCAGTTGGGATCTCTGTAAGCTTCATTTGAGTCTTCAAATCCCTTAGACCTGTTAGAGAATTTGTACCATTAGTTTTGTTTTTGGTAATTTAGTCAACTAAAAACTGAGGGATAAAAATAGAAGGTGAGTCATGGAATGCAACAGTTTCTGAAATGCTTATCTTATGAAGAGACAGTTTAAGAGTTGAAAGATAATGGGTTTTCTCCCCGTTACAGCCTATCTATAAGAAGCAGCATAGCCTCTGTTACTTTCAGAGGAAATTATCAAAATATCATCTGCACAGAAGCAAACGAAGGAAGGAAAAGAGTTTTAATAACAAAGTTTTATCTGTGAGGTTTGTTACATTTTATTTCACTAATGCCAGATGCTCCCATTTAAAAATTAAATCTATATTTTAATAAAGGAGAATAATATCTTTATTCCACTAGGCTTTTCTCATTCCTTCACTTCCTTTGAATTCCCTGATTTCAAATATTTTTAATTATATTGCTAAAAGATTTGTAAAATAGAGTAGACAAAATTGCACATCTAACATTGTGTTACTTGTTTGTTTTAACATCACTAAGAATGAGTCACATTTTATAATATCATAAAAGAAAACATAAAAATGTACTATTTTATATGAAAATGGTTCTTAATAAGACTGTTTAGCTAATACTTAAAATGTAAAAATAAATTAATAAGAATATAGCTTGTAGATGTTTGTTTTTGAAATCATACACTTTTGCTTACTTTCTGCCATCTGTGCATTACACAATTATTTGTTTTTAACTTTGTCAATTAGTGTTAGAAAGTTTATGAAACTACATGAAAAACCAGGGAGAGATAGTCCCCTAAAGGAGAAATAAGATATATGTGTGCACATACACACACATATGTAATATGTTAAGTTATAAACTCACAACACATCATAATAATATTCATTTGGTAAATGGAATTATCGACACCTTAGATATAAACTAATGCAATTGTTCATAATTTTCTTAGTTGATAAGCTCCCTCAATTAATTGATAGTCTCAGGTAGTCACAGATTTGAGGATTAAATTGCACTGCTGTCAAGTCTTGGAGTGAAACAAGTAAGCATAGCCAGCTTACAAGTTTGACCTCTGCAATTACTGTTCATTTCCTAAGTTTCCTGGGTGTAAATGCATGTTAAATTGCCTTTTAGTGCTGGGAATGACTTTTACTTAGCCAAATTACTCTCTTTTGGTTCATCAGTTAAATATGTACTGTATATAATTTAGTAGCAAGGAAGTTACTCATTCCAACTTAAAAGTGTCCATCCTGGACACTGTATGTGGCCAGATTCAATATCTTACATTATTATAAAAATGTGTTTGTGTTACTAAACTAGGCTTTTATATGCCTATCCTTTTTAATGAATTATTCAGGTCATCAAATATAATTTTCAACTTGCTTAACCTAATTTAAGTCAGCATTTGTAGAATGTCACTTGGGTCAATAACAGCTCAGAAGAAAAAAATTAAAAATCAATGAACATCAGAGTGAACATTTTAATTTTCACTTTTTAACCTAAACCTTTTCCTGTATTTAGAAGATTGAATATTAAAGACCCATTTAAAGATATTTAGTTTTTCAGAAGTATCACTAATCTATACAACTATTTGCAATAACTACAGGGGACCAGTTGCACTATTTCCTGTGTCAACAGAAGATCTGACCTTGTTTTCTCGATAGCTTAGAGATTAGGTGCAGCCCCAATGGAAGAACTGTACATCATTTTCAAAGGAAGGTTTTCTGAAGGATAATGCTGAGTTTCCAGATTCCTACTGTGGTTGAAGCTAGTGTCTATTTAATCTTTTACTCCAGATGGCCTTTTGTGACCAAATGACTGCAAATTTAAAAATCAAGAAATTTTTAAATGGAAAGAGCTGGCCTTGGCAAGGAAGATTGGAGATAGAAAGTTATTCCTTTTTTTTTTTATGTGAGTGAAACAGAAGAATGCACTGCTATTATGAATGTTAGCAGATTTTAAGATCTTTATGGATAAATAGAAGGTATATATACATTTTAAATAAATAAAAATAATAAATATATTCAATTTAATTTCTTTTCAGGAAGAATTTTCTAAAGAGAAAGGCTTGTTTAATTCTACTCTGAAAGGCATTATCAGTAGATTGATCTGATGTAGCAAAGAATTTTTTACCATATATATATATATGTATATTTCTTACCAAATATATTTCAAGTAAACAGGTAAACTAATTTTGTGAAATTGCATTTATTCTTCCCGGAAAGAAACTAGGCTGATTGAGAAGAAAAAAATAAACTGAAAATTCCTGCACTTTTGCTTTCTCTCTGTACCTTCTCTACCAAAAGGACCAGGAAACGTTTCTCAGAAAAGAATGGCCTTCTTCAGGAGTCACCACCACAAATACAGCTGGGAATGAGATGTATCTCTTGATTTACTTGTTAACATGTGTTCCAAAATGGATAACCATATGTGACTGATCTGCAGAGTAGGAAACATTATGGCTGGATCTTGGAGGTAAAGTTTTTTAAATGTACAACGGCTGAGTTTTGCAACCAGCATATATCTACCTAAATAGGTGTACATTTGTATACCTATAAAATACAGTCATGACTCTTTTAAATACAAATCTATATTTTTGAAGCAAGTATTAAATCCTCAAATATGCCAGATGTGGAAAATAGAATAGGTCTAGAAAAGTTTGTCAATGCTTCCCATTACAATTACATATTTGTGTAAATGTTTGTCCTGTCACTTCTCTTCTTAAAGCACTCCATAATTCTCCATTCCTCTCAGAGTAAATGGGAAAGTCTACAAAGGTCAATCTCATCTGAACTCATGGACCTCTCTGACCTCATCTCCTACTAAACTATCCTTCTGGCCTCTTCAAGCAGAAACTTTGCATCTTACACTTCCCTGTACCTGATCATCTTTCCTCCAGATATCTATCTATAAAGCGTATTCCTTCCTATCCTTCAGGATTTTGTTCAATATCAAAGTCTCAAAGAGGCTTACTGCAACAAATTGAAAATTGTTAACAGTTCTATACATACTTCCAATTCTCCTTACTCTGAACTACTCTTTCTATAGCATTTGAGTTCTGTTATATGTAGCTTATTCATTTATTTATTATGGCTATTATTTGTTACCAGTCTCCCTCTACTAGAAGATGAGCTCCATGAAGGCATGAATATATGTGTGTTTTTCTCACAAATATAGCCCCAACAGCCTGAATAGTGCCTGGCACATTACATACACTAAGTGTTGAATGATCTTTAATTTAGACCCAAAACGCTTGGTTCTAAGATATATAATATATGCTTAATGTGAAAAAAATGCTTTTCTCAATTATGAAACTAAGTAAAATTTGTTCAAATGACTGAAGGGATATGTATCACATATCACATTTGTCTGAAGGAATTCAGACAAATATTTTGGGGCTCTTATATATTCATTAAGATGTCTGATGAGTTTAGAAGAAATGATGTAATATGATTTTGTAAGTACAAACTTGTTTTCTCAGCAGAATAAACTGGTCTTCTGGAAAGGAAACAAAGACATTTCACTTATTTCAAAATATGTTATGACAATGCACGCATGACAAGTTTAACACTTCCTTTGTTTAAGGCAGCATTAAATAGAGGAAGTTTATTTCCAGTGTAAAAATTAGTGTAGTTAATTAAGAGAAAATGTCAATAGAACTTAACAGTGTCACAGGATAATGGTTCCTGCTGTTAGATATATGTCAAGAGAAAGATAAATAAGATAGAGTGATTTATTAAGCAGTGCAGCACTGTAGGCAATGCATTTCTAGAGGATTATAGCACTCCTTGGGTGGTGATGTAAGGCAGAGGACTAAAGGCTAAGTGGACTTAACCCTTTAATCAGTACAAATATAACACAGAAGCGTGGTACTTGTAGACAGTCCCTGCTGATATAGCAAAATCACTTTTATATTTAGAAGAGACTATAATGGTATCAAAGAGGATCTAAGTTAGAATAGAATGCCATCAACAGTTCCTTATAGCTTTGTAGATAATTATGTGAAGAAGTCATACTATTTCAAAATTTAAAAGCCAACAAAGTTTGAATCACCTTTATATGAAATACAGACTTCTTAAAAATTATTTTAGGCAAAAATTGGTTGCTGGTTTAGGAACTTGGTTGTTGTTCTCAGCAAAATCGGTATTAAAACAGTATTTGGAAAAACATCTAAAGATAATTTTCCTTTTCAATAATTTTAATAGTATAAATTCATTTATTTCAGATTGTTTATATTAATTAAATAATGTCAAAGATGGTTTAAATCCAGAACCAACTTTTGCAATCTGGCATGGCATGTTCTTCGCTTCAAACTGAACTCAGAATACTATCATGAACTTTGATTTTTCTCAGATCAAAGTCACAAAATTCACTTTTTACTGAGAATTTGTTTTCAGATCTGGCGTGGTGTATTTTAGTGTTGCAATAACATAAAATTGTGGGAATAGATACTTAACAAGACGCTTTATAACTTTCTAATATGTTAAATTGTATTTCATAGGTATTTACAATATGTATTACATTTAAGTTTACAATGAAACCAGAGTTCAGTAATTCTGTTAAGCTTAATGGCTTTCTTTGAATCCGTATTTAACATAGGTTATGTTTATATATAATTGACAAGATTGTTTTTAGTTTTATTAACATATTAAACTACCAAATAGTTATTAACATATTTTAAAATTATAAAACATTTTAGTTTTTAGTATTGATACTGAGGTAGGAGGTGGGATTCAACTCCAGAGGCTGAGCTCAGACACTGAACCAGATTGAGGACTGGCTAAAACAGGGCCAGGGCAGAAGCAGCTTGTAATAAGACATGCCCGCCAGCCTCTCAAGTCAATTTACCATTGCCATGGTGACACTTGGGAGTTACTGCCCCTTTCCATGTAATGACCCAATAATCCAAAAGTTACTACCCCTTCCCTAGAAATTTCTGCATGAACTGTCCCCTAATCTGCATGCAATTAAAAGTGGGTTATAAATATGACTGCAAAACTGCCCTGAGCTGCTACTCTTGGACCAGAGGGTAGCCTTGCTCTACAGGGGCAGTGACAGAGCTGTAACAACAATGCATCTTCAATAAAGCAGTTTTCTTCTACCTCTGTCTTGCCCTTGAATTCTTTCCTGAGCAAAACCAAGAACCCAGCAGGCTAAGATCCACTTTGGGGCTTGCCTGCCCTGCATCAATACTATGAGAACACCAAAATTAAAAAAGAAATTTCATCATCATCATCATCATCATCATCATCATCACTGGAAAAAGCCCATATGGTTTCAGACTGCCATCAGTGGCAGTTTGTGAACATTGCTTAGTTTAGAAGAATTAGCCTTCCTGTAATGTTTATGCTTAATATTGTGCTATTTTAGTTGCAAACCTCAAGATATAATTCCTGAAACAAATCCCTAAGTGCACTGTTTTTATAGGATACTAATCCCCCCAAAATCTAAGTCTTTATGAGACCCAAAGGATTTACTATATAAACTGCAAACATCTTGAATCACAACTTATAATTCCACTCAATTTGGGTTCATTAATTTGTATTCCTGGCTATAGTCTATTATAAAAACACGTAGTAATGACATGCTTAAACAGGGAAAAATGTTTTTGTAGTTTTTCATATTTGCTTGAATGACATAAAGTTATTGTGGGTTTATTAGCATATGGTTTTTACTATAAACATTTTCATTAGCTAAACAAGTTTTCCTAATACATTTCCTTATGCTTGATTACACTATGCTTTTTTAAACTAATGCTTATTTTCTGGAAGTAAATGATGAATATAGAAGGATTAAACAATATGGCTGATTCTATCTCTTGCTGTGGCCTTCAGAAACAGTGAGGAAATAATAACTACAATGTTCTGTGCCTATATTATGTCATGAATACAGCTCTAATAGTGTTATATCCATAAGTTATTTTAATATTCTCAAACACCTGATGAAGTCACTAATTATTATCTGGGGAACTGAATCACCTAGAGGTTAAAAAACTTGTCAAATATCATATAGCTAGTAAGTGGTAAAAAACAGGATTGTAAACTGAGCTGTCTCTCAAGGAAACACAAAGACATGAAAATAGTAATTTAATTAGATGTTTATGTTACTGAATCATACACTTTTATAGATAAACTAAAATTTTAAATAATCCGACACTCTATTGAAGCAAAGATCAAGTGAGTTATTTGAACAATTTGTTTCTTCCTTTGTGACTAGGTAAAAAATTGGTTCATGGTCTGTGTTCCATTCTTTCAGTAACACAACTTAGTATGTATTTGACCCAGTTGCAGTGTGCTACATAGCAGGATATCTGTGAATTCCATGCTCGTGGTGTCTTGTGTATCCTTAGCATGATAATTGTGATTTTATGATGGAGTTGCATGCTTCCTAGTTTGTGTCACTTGTATATTCTAAGCTCCATGAAAACAGCCATCATGCTGTCTTATTCACCTCTGTGACTAGTTAAATAATTCTTGTTTAATATCCAAGTTGGTGTTTACTAGAGAATGAAGAATTTAAAATAGTAAAGGCAGAAAATATACTTTTAGAACGTGCTAAAGTAGAGCTTAAACAATGGATATAAACACTAACTGCTAGAAAACAACTGAAGCAGATAGAATAAACTGTGTAGTGATCCCAAATGGATTGTTAATTTGGAGTCTAAGATACAGAGCTGTAAATATAAAGAGACTCTATAAATCTGGGGTGCAGTCAAAATCAAAGAACAACTTTATGTGTCTACAGTGCATTGGTGGGTCATGCATTTATCTTTTTTAAAATTTTGACACAAAAAAAGTTGCCATAAAAATGTAGTTCACTAGTAAGTGACATTGATATATATAATGAGGTACATAATGTGTATTTATTCTCTATTACACATTGAAATTTTTCTGCTTTATAATTGTGAAAAACAATCAAGAAAAGTTTGTACCACTTTCAAGGGTATTTAACAAAATGTCATAAGGACTTTATGACCAATAATTTTTTAAAATTGACGATGGAAATTTTAAATATACTATCATGTCCATGATAGTTGGGTTATAAGGATGCATTTTAGAGCTAGGCTAAATGCTAAGAGTCTTAATTTTCAAAACATGTTGACTTTGTTTTTGAAGGCTCTGGTCAGTTTCCTATGCTTTAAAAATATAGCCATCATTATTAAACCTCTAATTACATATTCATATACAAAGGGGAAATGGATTCAGGTTTGGGCACATCAAACAGAAATTGAATTTTCAAATTTATGTTTGAAATAATTTAAATGATGTTCTGCACCACCACCTGCTGTCCCTTGAGCCCAATACTTTAACTTAAACCAATCCTAAATCAGCTTTAGGATAAATTTATGTTGGGGACGTTTATTCCCATTTTTATTACTTAAGCTGAAGGAAACTGTAATATGGTACTGTGAAAACACTGAGTTCTACTCAGATGTCAGATAATACCATTTTAAAGAATCTATAGCACCTGCTGGTTCTATCATTTAAATTTAGATTTAAAAATAGTTTCTCAAAATCACCCTTCAATTTTTTAGTGTCTCTTAGGAAACAGCTTCTTTGTTTTGTTAAATACTGAAATAGTACTTTTAATTATGGAACATATTCACAGGTAGTTCAAAGGAGTCAAAGAAGATGTTGATTGTACTAGTTCTTGTTTTATAAGAAGAAATATGATTTTTGCCTCATGTTCTTTGATTTCTTTTAACTCTTCAAAAGCCCAGTTGAACATGAGAAAGGATTTTCTGACTCAGGTCATGAGGAGTTGGTATCAAGCTAAACAATTTTCAGGGCCATATAGTATGCATATAGTTCATAGCATAATTGCTTAGGAGTTCATCACAGTTCATTGGGAAGGCAAACCAATGCATTCACAGCTTAAAATCATGGCACTGTTTTCCAGTAAACAAATTACTGTTCACTATTGGTAGAATTTGAACATTCACTTTCAGCATGAAAGTTCAACTTTTTTTTATTAGTTGTGAAGAATTGTGTGACAACAAGAAAGAAAATGGGCACTTTGTCATGTTTTAAATCAGCATGGGGAAATTCTCAGGTGGATGTGACAGCACTCAGAATGCATTGTGGTCCCTTTATTAAGGACTGCCAATCACAATTAACAACAATAAGAGATGTTGTTTAAGCCTAAATAAAAACTATGGAGAGCCATTTTAATTTAATACCTGTAAGAACAGAATGTAGAAAAAAACCTGTCTTTGTAGTCGAGTTAACCTGTCACGGGGAATTACTCTCATTTTTCCTCTGTTCACAAGGGTCAGTAAACCACAGAGCTAGTCAATGTCATTTTTGTTATATTCAAATTGAATGTGAAATATTAGGTAACAATATAAAGAAATGGCTTTAGTTACTGCATTCCAAGGCTTGAATCCTTTGAGAGTTTGTAAATAGGACATTGGTAAGTTTCATATATTTGATATCTACACTATTAAAATTGATGTCTTTTTGAGTTATTCTTCTATGCAAAGTTTTAAAGAGATGGTCTCTCAACAATCTCTTCTGTTGCCCAATTCAATAGAAAAGAATGTCTGACTCTTCTTTTTGTGGATATGAGAAAGTTGTGTTCTGTATAATAGTGTGATCCATCTGACAGTAGGAAGAACTCTTTATTTTCTTCCAAAAATTGTCCTGGGATTTCAAAATCAGTGGGTTGTCTTTTATGTTAACTCTTGTACAACAGCATCAAATTATTTTCAGTATTTCTAACACTCCTAAAGGCCCGCTTTCTACTCATCACTAGCATCTGTGGAGCTATTTGATGTTTAAGAAAACTACCAAAGGAATTTTCCTTCTTTATTCTTTTCAATAATTCTGGCTGCTCCTCTCATCAGAAATGGTTTATTTTGATCTCAATTTGGTTAAGATCTATTGGCGTGATGTTGAACATTCCTGCAAGGACTGTATCTTTCTTATTTACGGTCATACTCAAAGCATAGGCCAGGCACGGCACATGGCATACTCAAGAAATATTTATTAAACCCTAGTTAAGAGTTATTCCTTATTTTCCTTTTGCTACTCATGTTCCTGACACATTGTTGGTGCTTAATAAATGCTTGCTGCTAAATAAACATATATGTAGTTGCTTCAAATATTTTACATGACTAGAAATATTTCTGTTTCCCATAATCAGACACAAACATCTGAAGATAACTCTAAAATTTCCCTTTGCATGTAAACAGAAAGCAAATTACATACAACTACATTTGCGAAGAAGTCAATGATGTCCTCTGGAGCTCAGATGATAGAAAGAGTCACTGCCAATAAACTAAACATAAGAGACTTCTAAAAATCAAATCCAGTTTCCTTTAAGAATATTAATTGCAAGAAGATGTATGTAGACATGGAGATAAGGGAGGACATAAAATGACAACAAAACTTGTATAAAATTGGTCTCTCATTCGTGCATTTTACAACCTAATTCACAAGCTCTTAATGTTCCAGCGAAACAGATGTACTGAGTTTATCTCTATAATGGACCATACTGCTTTTGCACAGTTGGATTCCCTGAACTATTTTTCTGGAATGCTTTGAAGTTACAGATTTTTAAAAATGTCAGGATTAATAAACAACTCACATATATTTAACATTTTTCTGCTTTTAGCTGTCCTTGAACTCTTTTTTAGAAATCTGTCTGATAACACATGAAATGCTTCTTTATCCCTATTCAATCTGGTATAGTGGTTCAATGAAGACGGCAATTCTGAAATAACAGCTGTACTTCCTCTTAAAAGACTGTATTTTTATTGGAAATTATCACCAGTTCCAACTCAATTGCCTATACATGGACACCGTCATTGATTGATTCTCTTTTTCATAGGGTTTATAAGCCTTTTCTTAATTTATTTTTAATCAGAGCATAAAGATGCTTTCAGTATCTTTTAATGAATTCACCTTTTCATTGTTAGCAAGTGGAAGAATAGCAGCTTTTCAAAGATGAAGTAGCTAATTATATGCGATTCAGCATTATCTGTCATTATAAATTTGTATAAATGTACAATCAACCTACAGGCTGTGCAACTCATTTAAGGGAGCAGTGGGATAGAAAGGTATTTAACATATTTATAACTTTTGTTATCTGTTGCATGTTTATAGAACTAGAAAAGCATGCTAACCATATGGGTAATTCTATTTATCTTTTTTTCTTGGGTGTGCTCCAAAACTTATTGAAATTTGGTCACTTGGAGGAAGAATTCAGAAAGCCAAAAGCATTCAGAAAGAATTCATAAGCATGTCAACATCTCCAAAAAAGGCTTCAACTAAGAAGATGCCTTACTTATAAACTTCTCCTCTTAGCTTTTTACAACAACTCAGTGGGGACATTACAAATAAATTTCTTTTTGGTTTAGTGAGTTTTAAGTCATTTGCAGACAATTTTAGTATTTTGTTTGAGACTATAATTTAATAAAATATTGCAGTTAACCTCCATGTTTTATTAAGTATTTAGCATCCATTCTTTTAATTTATCAATATGAATTTATTAAATGCCTAACATGTACAAGGCACTTAACTATAAGCAAAGAGACTACACAGATTAAATAGTACACTATTATATATTCAAAGGATTCAGGTGGAGACATGTTTAAAAAAATGAATTACACTATGGTTGATAAGTACTATGATAAATATATCTTGAGGAGTATAGAAGATGGTTCTCAATCCCAGGAAAGACTTCTTGAAAGTAGAGAAATAAAAGAAAAAATTAGAGGATGACTAGGAACTTGCTGTATAAAGGCAGAGAGTGGGAGTAGAGTCTAATCAGGTTGGTAACAAAGGCACTCCAGGAATTGGAAAGAGCAGATGCAAAGGTGAAGAGGTAGGAAAGAGTCTTGTCTTATGGTCAGGGACAAAAACCAGTTTGGAGTAACTGGGCGATTAAATGTGGGGCATGAATGATAAGAGATGAGAACTGAGCGTTGGACAGGAGTCAAGTGATGGACTATTGTTTATACTCTGAAGAACTCAGACTTCTAAACTGCAGGCATTGGGAAGCCAAAAAAATATCTGAAGAATGGGAATTATGTGTTCATCTTTCCATGGCATGGATAACTTGGGTATATACACAAGTATGTGAATCGTATATTTGCAGGAGACAACACTGGAAGAAGAAAGACTTATTATAAGACTCCTATAGTTCAGGTGAAAAGTGAGGGAGCCTCAATCTAGGTGACAATCTAGGCTAATCTTTCTAGATGAGAAGAGATTTCCACTTCTAGAAATATTTAGTAGATAAAATTGACAGGACTTGATCATGGTTGGATATACAAGATGAGAAAGAGGAAGAAATCAAGAGTTATTTTCAGAGTTTCTAACATGAGTCTGAATGGTTGGTGGTGGATCAGCTGGAATAGAGAATGTGAGAGGCTAAGAAGGTTCAAATTATAAAATGAATTCCATTTTTGGCATGTTCAAATTTATGGTGCCTCTGGTATAGTCAGAGAGTTGCCTAGGTAACAGCTGAATATACAAATCTGAAGTTCAAGAATAGATGATGTAGATCTGGGAGTCATCAGTGTATTGGCAGTTGTTGAAATCATGCACTGAAAAATTGAATAAATGGGAAGCAGTAAGATGAAAATAGAGGTTAATTATATCTAGCTATATCACCTCCTATTTCTGGTCAATGCTCATGTCTATCAACATCCTTGTCATCCTTCCTTATTTATTCACAACTTTGACACATGGCTCAATTTCTTTTTCTCCAGTCTAATCCAAATTATCATTACAGCTGGTTCACCTAACCCTTTAATCTCTCAGTTCCTTGATCAGCTTTGAAGTCCTTCACCAACTCTTAACTTTTGGAATTCGTATTCACATACCTACAACTTGTTCTCCTCTATTACATTTCAAAAAAAATTAGGCTTAGGTGTCCTATTTTATAAATACAGGCTCCAAACTCATTTACAATTATGTTTTCACTCTTTTCCTGTAATATTACTCAGACCTCTGCTACTCTCTTCTACTACTAACAATTCTATCAATTTTTTTTTTGAGATAGAGTTTCACTCTTATTGTCCCAGTTGGAGTGCAATGGTACGATGTCTGCTCACTGCAACTTCTGCCTCCTAGGTTCAAGCAATTCTCCAGCCTCAGCCTCCAGAGTAGCTGGGATTACAGGTGCCTGCCACTACATCTGGCTAAGTTTTTGTATTTTTAGTAGAGACGGTGTTTCACCATGTTGGCCAGGCTGGTCTCGAACTCCTGACCTCAGGTGATCCGCCTGCCTCGGCCTCCCAAAGTGCTGGCATGCACCACCATGCCAGGCCTACTCTATCAATTTCTACTCTTAGTTTTCATTACATTCACATTCTTGGTCCTTCTATTTATAGTTGTTCCATGTACCCCACGACCTACTATTTCAATCATTATCTACATCAAAATGATCTAAAATCATTTGTCTCGTTATCCCTTTTTTACATATGCCTAACTCTCTGCAGCTGAGTTTAATTCATTGTTTATTTAGTAAACACTTATGTGACACTTATATAAGTTATATCTAAGAACTTCACAATTTTAACCATTCATTAATTCTCATAAAAACCCATGAGGTGGGTACATCCAGGATGTTTTCTGTAAGAGGAACTCACACCATCACACAAGTTTATGATTCTCAACCTGGAACATAACATTCTTCTTTAATTGGGATGCTTTCTGTGGAGAAATCAATCACCATACTGTGAGAAAGTCAAACTATCCCATGCAGAGTGACCTCATGGAGAGGCCCAAGTGGAGAAAAAGCTGAAGCCACTAGCCTGCAGCCCACATTAACTACCAGATATGTGAGTGAAGTGAACAAGCCTTTGGATGATTTTAGCCTCTGGACTCTGAATTATCTAGCTGAAACCCCAGACATCATAGGGCAAGGACAAACCTTTTTTGCTTCAATAATAAATTTATTGTTAAATCCAACAAAAACCTTTCAAGCCTTAATTTCATTTGATTCTTTGAAATGTTTAACACAGTCAACCAAATGTATACTACTAGCTGCTCTGATTTTCATTTGTGCATTTCTAGTTATTCCTTATGAGGCACCACTGAGCGCTCCTCTACCCATTCCTTTCTTTAGAGCTCTGTCCTAGGCTTTGTGTGGGCCAGTGGTTCTTAATCAGGAACTTGCAATTAAGAGCAACTACTCTGTGTGATCTCATTCACTCCCATGTCTTCAAAATTTCCTACATTCCAGTATCTCCTAAATATATATTAAGTCCAGATGTCTCTTTTGTGCATCTGATGAATATTTCAAACCACTAAGCACACATTAGTAATACTCTTTTGAATGTTTCAGAGATAGCTCAAACTCAATGTGCAGCAGAATGAACGTATCATTTCTCCTGTCATATATGTTTTTTTGGGGGGTTATATTTTTTCAGTAAACAAGATCAACATCCAATATACATAATTTTCTATTCAAAAACCTACGATAAAACTTTATCTCCTTTTTTTTCTTCAGCACTGACCCCCCACCACTCTATAGCTAATCAAAACCTACGGATTCCATTTCATCAATACTCTCCTTTTGACTCCCAAAGCTACCTTACCTTTGAGCAAGCCACACCAATTCTTTGCTCAGTTATTACAATAGTCTTTTAATTTGTCTCACTTTTCACAATCTGTTCTATCGTGAACACTTATCAATCTGTTCTGTACATTATAACCAGAACATTTCTAGAGTAAAATTTGAACCTGTATTTTCCTGTTTATTATCTTTAAATATCTGATCATTTCAAGGATCAGTTCAAACTTCTGATAATAACAAATGTAGCTTCAGCCTTATCTTTACTACTTCCCCTCTGCTTGGACTATCTTAATTTCTCTCTCACTTCTTGCTCTGAAATTCCATCCTAACCATTTATGTCTCTTTTTCTCCATTCATCTTCTTCAAGAAGCTCTTTCCATAGTTAGCTCTGTCTCTCTATATAAAGTATTACTTTTAAAAGCCTTCTCTGTGACATTAACATATATTAAGCTCTTCTACACCTATGTTCTCCTAACAGTCTATGCTTATCCTATCACAGAACTTTCTACCCACAATTGTAATCCCATGTTTATACATTTGTGTCACATTAGACTTCAGTTGTGGCGCTATGATGGCAAAGACCCTCTTGCTCACCATCATACATTCAGTTCTTAGCAAAGTTCTACTTAGATAGTGTGGATTAAATATTTACTGAGTTATTAATGAATGAACTAAAAGTGTGAAAAATATACAGTAACAGGTAAACTTAGAGCCCTGGATATGGAAAGGTAGAGGGAAAAGCATGCTTATAAAAGGTTTAAGGGCTAGATTAGAAGTGGGCAAGTGAGATGAAGGTTCTAGACTAATCTTTGATTACTTAAATTAGAATAGAAAAATGAAGTTTAATGGAAGGTCCAACAGAAAATAGGAATAAAAAGTAAGATGTTATTCAGAGTTGTAAGTATTAGCACAAAAGTATAATGTCTCCATTGTAACAAACATCTCTCCTCTTCAGTATGTGTAGAGCTTGCAAGAGACTATCAGTTTTCTTACTATTTCATTCTCTATGAGGCAAGTCTCAAGTAAGGAATGCAATAAATATTATTCTATTTTGAAACAGTGAGAGCCAAATAATTAATCAGACAAGTTTAAAGAGTTGGGCAGATTGGATATTAAATAACAGAGCAATGACATTCTCTAGAAAATAGTGAAATTGTAAGTTAAATCACCAGTAAAGATTACATATCAAAGTGAAAGATAAAACATAAAATTTCTCATCAGTCTTAAATTAACCAAAGTCTTTTCAATGTCAATGAATATTTTTAATGCATGAAATAATGTCTCTGAACAAAGAACAAATCCTAACATTTCTTACATATGTAAATAATTAAATAGTACCTTCTCTGGTAATAAGTAGCTTCATCCTAGTAAGGCTATTTCTCAGAAAGTGAGTTTGGAGAGAAAAATCAGATCTTGATGTTTTTTGTGAGCTTTACTTTTGACACTCACTTTTGCCTTTGTTGATGAAATTGAACTTGCATCAAAAGACAATGAACCATTATTGCTGGAAACCTGGTGTGTCTGAGATCCACTAGGAGGGAGAAGGAAATGTTCTTTTCTGAGCATTGCTGTGAGGACCCTTTAGAACACTTACTGATGTCACATACAGAACCTTATTAACTAAATACATGGCATGGGAAACATCACATTCTGTTTTTTTTTTAATACTAGAATATAGTTTTGCTCCTTACCTTGTTGTACAAAAGATCCATACACAAACCACATGGAGTTGTAGAGAGTAGTAGACGTCATTGATCCCATTTGTAACCGTGGGGGATTAAGCCAGTTCAAGAGGTAGACCAGTAGACCCACCAGAAGGACTGTGCCAGCAATGCAAGCCCATAGAGAGAGATCAAATGGTGCAAGACAGGCAAACATATCCACTGTCTTTTCAGCCCTTCGAAGTAGTACCCCCACTGAGTAGTCCATGTAACGTGTTGTAAAGTCCACCACATTCTCACGGTCAGGAGTGATGGTTAAAGCAGAAATCCCTATGTCGGCTCTCTGAGAAATTGAAAGAGAAAGGAATACATTAACAATGTGAAAAACAATTTCATTTGTGCCACTTCAGCTTGCCTTGAGGAAAAAAAACAGATGCCTCAGGCAATATAAATCTTTTTATATAAACTGAAAAACACTGCAAAGACTTCTTACAGAAGAGCCATGTGTAAATTTTGAATTTCTTACTGAAAATCTTGCCCCATCAGAGTCAGACAAATTACCTTGTTCATATTATCAGCGCATGTAAAATCAGTGAAGAATATTTCAGACACAGATTACACAGGGAGAAAATCGTCTTTTTTTCCTGGGTGATTTTTATCAAAGTCATCATTAATAGTAAAGGAAAAGCTTATACTGAAGAATCCTTTCTAGGGACATGTTCCCAAGATATTCAACATGTTCTTAACATGTAAATTATTAGGTGGGTTATTTAGAAACTTCAACATGGCATTTTACCATTGGTTTATATTTCTCGGCATAGAAATTTATACTATTGGGCTCTGAACAGATTTGTTAGTTTTTACAGCACTAAGTTGTCTATGCCAAAGATCACTAACATGACTGTATTGCATAAATGTCAGGAATATTTTAATGAACAATTAATGATTAAAAAAAGATAATTCTTGGAGTAATAATCCCTTTTTTAATGTGTCTTCTTAGATTCTCAGTGATAGCACTAAAATTTACTATTTTACTTATTTAAAATATAGCAGGATCTCAGTACAGCAGAGGGTAGATGACTTTACATTTAAATTGCATAATATGATAATACATATTTAAATATCTAAAAGATGTATCTTGTTTGAAGTAATGATCTTCAGCTGTGATCAAAGCTGCAGGATGTCCCTTCCAGACAAACACAAATACTAGTAAATTATTTTTTGAACATTTTCTCGTTATTTTCTTTTCAATTGTTTCATGAAAGAAGATAAAACTTGTTTTATAGCTTTTGGGGACAAAAACCACGAAAGACATGAAAAGTAACATGCCCAGTAGAATGCTAAACCAACTTGGATGAATCTAGTCTCAAAGTAATAATGCTTTTAAAAATATTCTAGCTAAAGTTAAGCAGTGTGTGTATGTATGTCTGTGTGTACTAAGTTCATATATATTTGTTGCTAGGCCCCATGCTAAGTATTTAAGGATTTTTTTTTTTTTTACTTAGTCCTTACAATGAGCTGTGAATTATGCGTTTTTCCTCTCCATTTCATAAGTGGAGAAACTAAACCTTAGAAGTTTAAGTAACTTGTTCAGATCTCAGCAAGTAAGTACAGAAGCCAGATATTAAAGCTACATTTTTCTTATTCCAAAGCCTGTGCTCATAATCATTTTACCATATTGCAGCTATCATTCATTTTCCAAATGAACCATATAGTAGGCACTTAGGATAATTGGTTCTAGGAAAATTTTTATATTAAAAGAGTGTGAAATTTTGCTGTTTAAACTGTACTATTTACATTATAACAAGGCCATATTAGTATATGTACCATGGATCTACAATTATTAACTGAATGGCATCAAACTTAATAACACTATATGAAAATGAACTTGCAGAAAAATATTGCTTTCAAACTCATATATTTAATTTTATAGCAAGATACTGGGAATTGGGTCTTTTCAGATGGAAAATCTAACCTGGATGTTTAACTCCCTTGTCCTGTCTTTTCTGAGCTTTAGTTTATCTATTTGTGAAATTAATGTAACTGTTCAGTATCATTATTGTGAGCTGACTCATTTATCTTGATCTTAATGATGAATAAATAACTCTCTAAGATTCAATTAGGCTCTCAGAAGATGCATTTACTTTTTCAGGCCATTAAAGTACTATGGATCAGTAATTTACTAATTGATCACTAGTGACCCAAAGCATTTAATGACTCAACCAAAGTCAGAAAATTCCACCTGAGGAGGAATTTACTGACAACATGTTGATAGTATTTATAAAATGTTCATAAATATTTTTCTAATAAATAATTACATGTTTTACTTTTAAATGAATATAAATTGGAATAGTTACTGATTTTAATAACGGATACTTCTAAATCTCACAAAGTGAATTTTTAAAATAGAAGAAAAATATCTAAAGTTTTTTATTTAGGAAAAGGGAGCTGATTATTTGTATGTGCTAAACTGTTTATTAAATTTAACAATTACTTGTCATATATCTATAAGCAAATTCCTAAATTCTGGTCTATTTTCAACACGTGGCTATTCTATTTTCAAGGAGAAATTTCTAGCCTCCCTGTGGAAGGCATATCATAATCATATAATGAACTTTTTCTAACAAATACACACACACACACACACACACACACACTCTCTCTCTCTCTCTCTCTCTTTCCTGTCTCTGAGTTTTGTATAGTCCTTCCTAAAGAGATGCTTCACTCCATTCTTCAGAATCAATGATACAGCAGAACACTGTAATGGATAATGAGTATGTGGTAGTCCTTTCTTATATTAGAGGTGCTACACTGAAGCAAAATTTTAAAAAAGGCCAAGGACCACTAATTCAGAAAGATAGTTCTAAAATTTCCTAAATGTCAATAAACAATATAACCAGAAATAATCAAAGACAATGATTTATTCTTACCCTTCTTAGGTTTTTATTTATTTGGTCAACTCACTTGTCCACATTTTACAATGACTTTCCACATCTTTACTCCCACTGTTATTACATAGAGAACACAGAAGATGTGAGATTAAAATTCATACTTATTTCCATGTTCCAACCTATAGCCCATATGCAGTCTACTCTATTTATCTGCTTCCATAATACAGGAGCTGTCCCCTTTTCTAAGACTAACTTTCCATCAGTAAACGTATCAACCTCCATTTCAGATATTTAAGTCCCTGTCTCATGCATTCAACATCATCCTGTTAACTAGATTTCCTATTAAAAGACTGTTTCTTGTTAAAATGAAATCAAAGAGATTGAGCCCTCCCCTCTACCCTCTGGTTACTCCATGTTACCACCTTTTCTCTCTATTTTTATATATCCCAGTCACTCTGAGAAGACTCTTTTTTTCCCATATTGTTGGGTACCCTATTCCTCATGGAAAAAGTACTTCTTAATTATTGTATTGTTGAACATAGCAGATATACTTCAAAGCTCATCTGATCAAGGCTCTTGACATTTAGCACTGATGATCTCTCCCTGCATCACAAAGACAACTTTCCCTTGAATTTAATGACATAACATGCATCTCTTTCTCAGTTCCTTTTTCAAGTTCATGTTAGCAGTTCTCTGGACTTGGGCCTACATCCTTTTCTCATTTGAGCTCTTCTGTGTTCATTACTGCTATTGTCCCCATCTACACATGATTTACAAATGTATATTTCTAGATGTGTATCTGAGCTCTGGGGTCTAGACTGATTTATATAACTACATAATTGACATTTCTGCTAAATGACTCGAAAATACCTCAAATTTAACATTTAACCTACCAACATCATACTCATGATATTCAACCAGTCCTCTTCCAACATCTCCTGCTTTAATGAATGGTGACTTTTTACATAAGTCATAAAACTTGTTAGCCTCATTGTCTTCTCCAGCCTATGCCCCCTATTAAATATATCACTATTGATTTCACCTCCTGAGAATCCTAATATCCATTCATTTCTCTATTTCCAGTTTCATCATTTTCCTAGGCTCCAGCTCCTTGTAAGACTACCTGAAATCTACCTTTCTTCCTCTTCAATCTCCCTATTGTAGCCAAAGTAGTCTTTCTGTAGAGCAAATCTGATCCTGTCTCCCACCACACTTCAAAAATTTTCAATGAATTTGCATTGCTCTTTGGAGAAAGATTAAAAACACGGTCTATACAGGTTTAGGTAGGCTATCCCCAACCTGTTTTAACATATTCATATTGTACCATTTTCCCTTCCAGCAGTTCTTCCTGATGTATGGTCTTTGTACATGCTATTTCTACAGTCTGGATTGACCCTCCTGAAACTTCAAGTAAATGTGTGTGTGTGTGTATGTGTGTGTGTGTATATATATGTGTGTGTATATATATATATATATATATATATATATATATATATATATATCAGTTTGATTTTCATTTTCACAGGGAAGCTATCCACTATCGCTTTGACTGGAACAATAATTATTATTTACACTATCAGAAATTTACATCCATCACTTTACAAGACATTATGACAGCTGTAAACTTACATATGTTTATATAATCTTTTCATTAATGTTTGACTCCTCCACTAGGCCATAAGCTACATGAAAGCAAGGATTGTGACTTAAAAAAAAAAAATTACCTATCACATTTTCTGGCATAGAATTCATGGTCAATAAATACTTGCTATGAATATATGAATAAATAAAGATGGAGCTCCTACTAAACTTATATTACCTAATTATTATAAATCTTTTCCATCTTTTTGTCTGCATTCCCAACAGAGAGGTATTTAAATAATAAAAAGAAAATGGCAATATGAAAATTGACTGTTTTATAGCAATGATAATAGATTAATATCCTGAATAATGATGTCAATAATTAAAGTAAGGTTCTTGATTTATCAGTATATTTATGCTTACATTATTTGCAAATAGCTAAGATAGTCATCTACTACAGTAAATTCAATATATTACAAAATATTATACATCAAATATTTAATGTAAAATGACTATTTAAATTTTGATTAGGACTAGCACTAAAGCTGGAATATAAATACATTTAAAAATTATTTTAATTATATAGTCATAATATTTTCCTTGAGAGAAGATATAAGATTTGCATTCTCTCAAGTCATGAAAAGGAGATGGATGGATTATACAATGGAGCATGATTAATAGTCAATATAATCACTGAATCTTAGAAGCTTAGAGAAATTGAAATACATTTACTCTAAATTTAATCTGAAATAAATGATTATATGTAACAACTAAAGATCTAATTTATTCTTGAATATAATGCTAAGAACATTATATTGGTAAGATTAATAGTTATGCATTTAGTTAGTGCTTGCTATATACCTATATACCAAGTGTCATGTTATGTGTTTTACATGCATTATTTTAACATTACACCAAGTCCAACTGCTTTTTCTAAGATGAAAAATTTGCATTTGAAATATTCTAATTATTATAAAACTTTGATTTTATAATGAATTAATACCTGCTTCCTTGTACTCTTTATTAGATATCTTAGTTTTGTCATCCATACATTATGTTATCATTCTAAATAGATCTCCCCTATGACAAGCTTTCAAACCTTTCCCAAGATATGATGATTTTCTATCCCTCAAAATACTTGTCATTCTTCTGTGAACATAGTCTAATCAGTTTCTTCAATTGATATAAATTATACACTTTTTAAATAAAATTGGAGGCTGAATCATTTTCATTAGGTGATTTTTAATACTACCTTATCCTAAATTTAAGGTTAAATAAAATTAAAAATTTTTTTTTAAATAAACACTATCAAACTAGTAGCCCACATAGTCTTATGCAATTGAAACAAATGTTAGATTTTATATTTGTCTAGGTAATTTCATTCTTTGGTTCTTTTGCATCTTTCACATCTACTGTAATCTATACTTCTCATTCATTATGTCAACTTCATTTTACCAGGTTTGAGCCATTCAGAAGTTTGAGAAGCAAGCCTTTAATTCTTCATTCACATTACTAGTGAAGTACATACATTGGCAAGTTCAAAGTATGGCAATATGCCTCTAAAGTTCTATGCACTTTGATGATAGCTCACTAGTTAACACTTTAGATATGTCTTTTCAATCACCTATAAATATTCTTTACTACATTGCCATCAAGCCAGGTTTATCTATAGGGTTTTAAGTGCTTTGTAAAAGGCATTGTTGAACTCAAAATACATATTTAATCAGATATTCATTTCCTCACGAATAGCTAATGCTATAAAAAACATGAACTGCTGTTTTAATCATTTAAAATACATCTGATTAATAATACATTCTGTTATTTTATCTGAGAATAAAATCAAACTCACTGCTCTATCAGAATGAACATTTTATTTCTGATTTTGAATATGACAATTCCAAACTAAATATCACCTCTGTTTTTCATGTTTTGCACATACTGCTTGCAGTAATTCACATATTACCTCAGGAAACGCATTCATTCCAACTTTAAATATTTTTTGCAAAAAGCAGCAGCAAAACAGTTACTGAAGAGTTTTGGCACACATTTAACAAGTACTAGCTCTACTTCTGCCTACCTAACTTTCTAAACTATTTGTTTCCTTCTCTTGCTCTTCAAGAGTATAAACTTCTGTAAATATTTGAAATTTCTTGATAGTTTTCTTAAATATTGTTTGATTTTCTTTGGTCTTCAAATAATATTACAGTGTAAAGATTCCAGGTTTGCCTGGGAGAAAGTAAGGATTGAAGAAATGCTAAAGGAAGGAAGAAAGGGAGGAGGAAAAATGGGAGGGAGAGGCAGGAGAAGGAAGGAAAAAAGAGAAGGAAGGAAGGAAGGAGGAAGGAAGGAAGGAAGGAAGGAAGGAAGGAGGGAGGGGAGGGAATGAGGGAAAAAGGGAGGGAGGGAGGGAGAGAGAGAGGGAGGGAGAGAGAGAGGGATTACAGATGTGAGCCACTGTGCGTGCCTGGCGTTATTATTCCTCATTTTAAAAAACATTGAGATTCAAATTGAAATTTCAAAACATTTTATTTTAATTTTGAAGTAATTTCAAATTTTATAGAGGAATTGAAAGAACAGTAGAGAACTCTTGTATGTATTTTACACAGATTTTTAAGCTTCTGTCACGTTTGCTTTAGCATTCTCTTCCTTTCATTCTCTCTCACACCCTACACCTGCACCCACAGAAATACATGGAGGGAGGGAGAGAAAGAGGGAGGGAGAGAGAGAGAGAGAGAGAGGGAGGCAGGGAGGGAGGGAGGGAGGGAGAGGGAGAGAGAGAAGGAAGAAAGAAGGAAGAATGTATTCAAGTCTTGCATCTGTCAGTCAATGATATATAACTTTGGGCAGGTAGCCAAAGATTACTCATCTCAAACATATATATTTCAGCATAGTATCAAATAGTTGTGTAAGGGCTGACATTATTACATTGTTGTTGATTTTAATGGGATTGTCTTTATACTGTTTTGACATTAAATAAGAGGTTAGTAGTTTGAGATAGGCAATTATCATTCTAATTCTTTCTTTATTTAACTTAATTAATTTATTTATTTTGAGATAGAGTCTTTCTCTATCACCCAGGCTGGAGTGCAGTGGTATGATCTCGGATCACTGCAACCTGCATCTCCTGGGTTCAAGCAGTTCTCATGCCTCAGCCCCCTGAGTAGCTGGTATTACAGGCGTGTGCCACCACACCCAGCTATTTTTTGTACTTTTAGTAGAGATGGAGTTTTGCCATGTTGGCCAGGCTGGTCTCAAACTCCTGACCTCAGGAGATCCACCGGCCTCAGGCTCCCAAATTGCTGGGATTACAGATGTCAGCCACTGTGCCTGGCGTTATCATTCTATTCCTCATTTTAAAAAAACACTGAGATTGAAATTGAAATCTCAAAAGACTTTATTTTAATTTTGAAGTAATTTCAAATTTTATAGAAGAATTGAAAGAACAGTAGAGAACTCTTGTATGTACTTTACACAGATTTTTAAACTTCTGTCACGTTTGCTTTAGCATTCTCTCCCTTTTATTATCTCTCACACACACATACACACACATACCCCACACCTGCACCCACAGAAATACATGTAAACATATATACTTTCTATAATATATAAACATATAGGAATATACATACTTTTTTGAACCATTTGAAAATACGTTGTATACATCACACTGCTTTATTTCTTAGCACCTCAGGATGTATTTAATGACAACTATATTCTGTAACAGCATTGCATACAGTTATCAAATTTAAGAAATTTAACATTAATGCCATACATTAATCTATAGTTCATATTACAATTTTATAATCTTCCCAATTCTGTCCTATCCTAACAATCTAGTTTAGTTTGTATGCCTCTTTAGTCTCCTTCAATCTGTAACAGCATTGGAACTATTTGGTCTCCAAGGAACTGACTGAACTCACCTGTGAAACACTCTACATTTGGTCCTTTTTGTAGAGTGGTCCTTTGATAATTTTTTTTTTTTTTTTTTTTTTTTTTTTTTGTGAAAATTGGTTTAAGTTCTCTATCTCTACAGCGGTCAATTTTGGAAAATCGTATTTTTCCAAAGATGTTATCAGTATTGCTCAGGTTTTCAAATTTATTTGCATAAAGATGTACAAAGTAATCTGTTCTAAATTTTCCCCTGTATCAATAATTATTACTCCCTTGTCATATCTTACCTTGTATGTTTGTACTTATCCTGTTTTTACTTGATTAAATTAGCTAATGATTTATCTCTTTTATTGATATTTTCTAAAAAGCAGGACTTAATTTATTAACTCGATCTACTATTTTTTCTGGTAGTTACCTTATTACTTTCTCTTTTTATGTTTATTATCTTCCTTGTGTCATCTTTTAAAATTTGTTGTACTTTGTATTTGGATATGAGAATCTAATCTATTTCTAGTTTTTCATTTTTATTGATATAAACTTTTAAGACTTTTTTCTTTTTTCTTTTTTTTCTGAAACAGAATATGGCTCTGTCTTCCAGGCCTGAGGGCAGTGACACGATCTCGGCTCACTGCAACCTCCGCCTTCCAAGTTCAAACAATTCTCGCATCTCAACCTCCCGAGTAGCTGGGATTACAGGCATGTGCCACCACACCCAGCTAATTTTTTGTATTTTTAGTAGAGACAGGATTTTCATCACATTGATCAGGCTGGTCTCGAACTCCCAACCTCAGGTAATTAACCCACCTTGGCCTCCCAAAGTGTTGGGATTACTGGAGTAAGCTACCACACCCAGCCAAGAGTATTAATTACTCCTTTAAATATTCTTTGCCGATTCTGATACATGTATTTTTATTACCACAAATTTTTAAATAATTTTTTTTTATTTTTCTCTTTTCTACAGCTGTTTAACAAAAGGATTTCTTAATTTCAGGTGAAAAGCCTTCTCTTATTATTCTTCTAAATTTCTAGTTTTATTGTATTTTGATCAGGGAACACTATTTGTAATAAAGTACTTAAATGGAATTTAATAGTGTTTTCTTTGAGGCCAAGCAATATATGATTGGCTTTTGTCAATGTTCCATGTATGCTAGAGAAAATGGCAGATTGTCAGGTTATAGTGTTTGATCCATATCCCAAAAACGTATCTTATTTAATCTATTCTTTATGTCATTTATTACGGTGTAGGTTTTGTTATATTTACCGTGTTTTTCTATGTAGCTTGGTTTCTTCGGTAATTTTTCTTTTGCTATCTAGAAAGATTTGCATGTTTATTATAGTTTTTACCTCAATATTTACAACTTTTACAATGCTTTACTCCTTTTTTTCCCAGTTAACCTTTTGAAAATTTTAAATAAAATCTGTTACTCTCACTTATTTCCTAAACTGCATTACAATAACCTATTTTCCCCTACTTTTCCCTTTTCCTTTGATTTTTAAATACTATTCTTTCATTTTTAGAGCATATGACGATTTCATATTATTATCTAATCCATGTCTCCAACTTTGCTTACTATTAGTCATTTTGCTAAAGATTCTCCTGTTATCTTTTGGTTGAATGAAGCTCATTCTGTAATAAACCCTGCTTTGTAATACTTTACTATATTATAATATGCTGATGGAATAAATATGAAAGGACATTTAAGATTTTGGATATTCATATCCAAAAGAATTTTGTAATATCTTTACTTTAGTAAGTGATATTGAATGTTTTTTCTTTTATTGTATGTGATTTCTTTGTCAGCCATTCTTTTGGGAATTACTCTAGCTTTTCAGAATTAATTGGGTAACTTTTATGAAATGTCTTAATCATTTGGTCTATTCTTTCCTGAAATGAAGAAAACAGGTAGGATATAACATTATTGATTTGTTTGTAAACAAATTACATTTTTGTCATATTGCACATATATTTAATTGTTTTCTATTTCTTCTTGAGTCAATTTTAATGATGGGATGTTTTCCTTGATAATAATTCATGTCATAAGTTTCTTTCAAATAATTAGGATAAAGTTGTGCTTAATGTTTCATCATGCTTGTGAAAATTTTTCTTAATTGTGGTATACACATTCTTTTTTTGATACTATTATTTATGCATTTCATTTTCTGAAACCAGACATGCCAAAGGTTTTTTTTTGTTTTACATCTTCTCAAAGAACTGATTTTTCCCTTCAGTTAATCCTATTGATTTATGAATTCTAAAATATAGATTTTAATGCATTTTCACTAATGGTTTTTATTTTGTTTATCGAGTTGAAGGCTTGATAAGTTATTTTAATTTAGTAATTAAGTAGAGTTTAAAGAGGAACATGTTTCTGTAAGCAAAGTTTTAAGAACAGTTTACGTGTAGTGCTTTTGTTATCATTATTTTCTAAATAGTCTATACGTTTAGTTTTTATTTCCTCTTTGCTCTAGGAACAGTGTATGAGAGTTTTTTCTCATTTGCTGTTTTTACTTCCAAGCGGTTTGAGATTTTGTCTTTGTTTAAAATGTTACTCATCTTAATTTTATTGTATTTTAATCAAGTAATTTGTTAGGTATTACTTACGTTGTATATAAATTTTGGAGGTTGGGGGGCGCATGATATATTATCAATTTTTATAATTAACCTATGGGTATTCACTGTCTGTAGGACACACATTTATATCAAATATATATTAATTATGCTATTTATATTATATTAAATAAAGTTTAAAAATGTTATCCTTTCAGTCTTCTCTATCAAAACTCACATGTTGATGGTCCATGATTCATAAGTAACTTACAGATGTGTTTATGTTTGACCACAGTTTTAAAATACTTCAGCCAGAATTCAAAATTAGTAAAGTCTACAAAAAAATTCAAAGTTACAATTTTATGTGAAAATTGTTGGAGTCTGTTTCAAGCAACTCGTTGAATCTGAGAGACAGCGCCCCCTTGGAAAGTTCATGAGATCTTCAATTCATGTTAGCTTTCACAATCCAAGTACATTGTGTACCTAGGTACTATATACAACTTTACTTTTTTATCTTAACAGCCTGATCTCTATTAGGTATTTGGACTTATTGTCCTTTATTTTCTTTCTTGGTTTATTAGTCTAACTGATCAGCACGGCAGATTACATAAGATAGCCACAAAGTTCTTCCTATTCTGGTATTCCTGCCCGCTTGCAATGTACTGTTTAGCTCTTCCAACCATTGGTGCAGTCTATTTCCCTATCTTTTAAATCTGCGATTAGCCAGGGACTTGGTTTGGTCAATGGGAGAGAAGCAATGTGATACAAATAGAGCATTAGAGGGCTGGCACAATGGCTTGCCATCTATCTTGCTGTGCCAGGAACCCTGGATCACCATGTGAATGAGTTCTAATTTGCTTGCTGAAGAGTGAGAAGCCATGCAGAAGATAACAGAAGTGCTGCTACTGAGCCACAACAGCAAGTTGGCAATGAAATATTATGCTCCCTGCTGAGCTCATACCCTGCTCTTTTCTGCAGTTTGTACCCTTCCAAATTAGGACAATTAATGGGTTTTTTCAGGGTCACGTAAAAAACAGCTATTTCTTACAAGTGTGCTTTTTTGAAATCTGCCAATTCCTGGTTCATGGAGGGCACCCTTACTTAATTTAGAGTACTGTTTTAAAATTTCCTCTAATTTTCTATGTATTTGTCATACCATATGAGATCTAAAAAGGGGAAGGTAGATACTTATGTTTTCTTCAACATCTCAAGTAAACAGATATTTCAAAAATTTTAAAAATTTCTTTAATGGAATCATTTTGAAATGTCTTCCAAGCTCAGTAGAGACATAGGAAAATAAATATTTCGACAGGGCTTACACATGATAAGTCAGTGAATATTATTTTCAAGTGCTTACAATGTTATTCATTTCCCAAGTTTTATTAAAAATGTGGAAAAGGGAATTCTCTAACTTGGATTCCCAGTGACATGCAGTAATTTAAACTATGTTAGTGTATTTAGCTGAACATGGAGGTTGGGCCAATATAAAAACAAAACATAAAAGTGAAACTTTTATATACCATAGAATGGCTAATAAGTCTACCATTTATAAAACATAGAGAAGCAAAACTAAGATGAAAAATAAATAAGTTTAAACACTGAACTGTAAAAACTGTGTATGGATATATTCTAGGTTTTAAATGGTCAAATTATATAAAATCAGCCTATTTTCTTCCTGCAGGTAAAAGAAATGCCCAAAATATCACTGGCTTAAAAATCAACATGGAAGAAATTCCCTGGCTGACTGTCCCAGGTTTATCAAGCTTTCAGAGTTAAGAACCAAACTTATGTTTTCTTGTTGCTCTGTGCTTCTCAGTACATAGCTTCCAATTCATGTCTTTAGAGGGCTGCTTGAACACAAGCCATCCTATTAACATTACAGCCAGAAGAAAGGAGGAAGACAAGAATAAGAACAAAAACCCTTCCTTTAAGAACACTTCTCAGAGGCATCACATGATATTTCTGCTTAAATACGACTGGCTACAACTTAGTCACATGACCACATGAGCTCAGGTGAGAAACTGGGAAATTCATATTGTGGGAAGTCTGTTTCTGGCTATTATGATTTAGGAGCTGTATCACTAAGAAAGGAGAGAACAGATATTTATAAACAATTAACAGTCACCGCTACATTTCCTCATATGTAAACACTGTTTTGAGACTGAAAAAGTTCTTTTAGACTCTTTTCTATTTTTATATATACACAGGTATATACATTTTTTTCCATAAATCTTATCATAATGTAATGTAATCTTAAAGAAATACATGTTTATCCCTACCCAGTCTTTCTAAATACTGCACAGAATTTCGAGCAATAATCATTTTTGTCACTTTTGTATTTTTAACACATTGATAGCACATGAATAGACGCTCAATAAGTGTTTATTGATTATGAAGGTACTCTGATTAATTTACATATTTTCACTCTGAAGGTGTTTTTGAATGTTTCCTGTTTCTTACCTATTAAAATTAATAGATGTTTGATCCTGCAATTTGAGTACATTCATTTGAAAAGTGTTTCTTGGGTTTTGTCATACTGATAAGTCTCAAAATTAGTATTTTTCATTAGTTCAACAGATTTTTGTCTCTGACAGCACAATAGTGACAAAAACATTATTTTAGTTTAGTTTCTGTGTCGTAAGTCTTATTGCTACACCGTTTCTCAGAAACCACGTGCTATTCCTTCTCCTAGCTCCCTCTTCAGCAGGCCGCCAAGCCTACTCACATGCTGATCGCATTTTAAAGTCCTTATAGGAACAGTTTAGTTTTCACTAGTCTCTGAACCAGCTTTTATCTTCCAGCCTGATTATATATACTGAAAAATACCTAGTTTTCCTTTTCTAATGTATTTTCACCTGAGTTTGTGACATTTCCTCCCTAGAGTTTACAGTTATTCTTCCTTTCTCTGTTTTTCTGTATCTCTCCTATGGGACTTATCCCATAATATCTGTTTTATATTCCCAATTTCAATATAAACTTCTTGATGTAGGTATTTTATCTTCGTAGTCTTCTGTCTCCCTAAATATTTTCTCACTGCTTTGCCCACAGTAATTTTTCAAAAATGTTCTCCAAGAAAGATCTGTCTCTCTCAACTTACTTGCTCTGCTTGTTCTTTGCAATTTGGTAGTAATAAGTGGTTTTATATAACCTTCAATTCTAGCATTCAAGGAATAGATTCTTGGCTACATACTGCCTGAAAAAGAGTCTGCCCCATTTTGTCATTGACTTAAAGGTTTTTTCCCCATATGAAGCTCTTAGTCAGGCCCTCTGACCTTGGTAGCTTGGGTTCTAATATTTTTCAGCCCAGATATGTGGGATAAACCTCCATATACGCTAGCTGTACCACAACTCTGCACACAATATATCACCACCTTCCTTTTACTAAGGCCAAATCTGACACTCAAAGTAAACAGCTTGCCTGAGATTATAGGTGAACAAACTGTGGAATTGGCCATGTACCCTATAATATGCTTGATAAATTCGATTAACTTTCTGCTTTATGGTTTCTGTATAATCTCTTCCTCCTAATTACTTTCCCAGTCCTTATTCTTTGCTCTATTTTGTTTTCCAGCACATATGTCCTTTTTAATTCTTACTCTTATTTTCCTAACTTCTGATTTATACCTAAGCAATACTCACACTAGGGAAGTAGGAGAAAGAGATTTCCCAGACATGGTGGTAAGTGTATATGTATATAATTGAACATATAAGGCATTATAGGCAATTATGTAAATTTGAGTTGAAGGAAAACTGTTGGAAGGTTATAGGGAGGGTGTAATATGATCTGACATTTAAAAATAATCACTTTGGCTGCCCTGTTAAAAATAGATTATAGGGAAAAGAGCAGTAGCATAGTGATCAGTTAAAGGGCCATTGACTGAAGTAGTCCTAAAGAGAGAAAACAGTGGCTTTCGAGTGTTGAGAAGTGATCATATTTATGGTATATTTCAGGTTTATAGCCAGACAAATTTGCTGATGCATTGCATATAAGGCGTGACAGAGAGAAGAGAAGTCAACAACAACTCAAAGGTTTTGCACTGAGTAACTTGAAAACTGGAGTTGTCATACACTACAACAGACCAGGATAGGGGAAAGGGATGAAATCAGGAATTCAGTTTTGAACACTTAATGTTTGAGGTACCCATTAGAAATAGAAAATGCTGAAGGTGTTGTGAGAAATAAAAGTCTGTAGTTCAGGTGAGAGGTCTGGGTTAAAGAAACAATTAGGGAAGTGGTCTACTTACAGATGATAATTGAATCCATAAGATGGGATGAGTTCACCAAAAGTTTACTATGCAAGTGGTGGATATGTGTTGACCTCCTCTCTCTCTCTCTGTCTTTCTGTCTCTCCCTTCTCTATACAGCTGCTTAGCTCTTGAAGACCAAGAACTCTGTGTTCTATACTTTAAGTATTCTCCAAAAATTACAGCTACATATTACACCTCAATAAATGCTTATTGAATGCTAAGTGGGAAAAAAGGTACAGTTATAAATTACAGTAGTTTAGGAATTATCTGTAGCATTAGAAGAGGCTTAAAAATATACCATTTCTATAATTCCCAAGAGATAATGCTATATCTTTGAAGAAACAGACCATCAGAAAGAGTTTTCCAGTCATATAGAGACTTCTTCAATTTTCTAAGAGGCCATCTGAAGGCTGCTTATGGGCAAAGAATACGGAAGCAATTGCTGACTGAAATGCCCAAACTGCAAATACACATTTCAATCAAATGCAAATCAAGTATAAAAACTAGAATTGCGTGAATTTTTATCTTCATTGTAGTAAAATTTCCAATCATTGTAGAATTCACTTAATGTGGCTATTATAGATGTTTTAGGAGCTCTGCAGGGGAGGGGAATGTAAGCTGTTAATAAGAAGATTAACTAGCTCCCAGAAACAGTTTGTCTCTATGAGAAGTAAATCAATTCTGGCTGTTCTCCTAGTGATTCTGTGCAGTATCAAATGAAATATAAAATGAGTAAGAGAGACACTCAGATGTCCTCACACTGCTAGAGGGAGCCTCTGAAGTCAAACTGCAGTTACTTCCTACCTGGACACAGCTGAGCCTTGTTAGGTCTCTGGATTTTTTTTTTTTTGCTGTTGTTCTTAGTCAAGGAACCTTTACTTATTTTAAAGCCTGTCATTACAAAATTACCAAATTACAAAAAGAAAACTCAGGATCATTGAGACTTAGAACAACTGAAATATGAAGTATCCAAATGGCGGGCAAGAGTAAGTTCACAGTTATCTTTCAAGGTATGGCTCTGCTTCCAAATATTCATTCTGAATATTTGTATGTCAAGTGAAAAAAAATCCTTTAAATGAGGTTGGAACATTGATTGCTAGAGTGAGTGAAAATTTAAGTTTCCATTTGTAGTTTTAATGTTGTACTAAAGGATGTTTCCATTTCTCTTTAATATTAAAATTAACCTTTTCATTTAGTAAAGTACTCACCATTGCAAAAACAGAGAAAGAGGAAATATATTCTGTATTGCATCAACTACCTTTCTAGGCTATAATAAATGTTTATTATTCTCTTTTACTTGTAGCATATTTCTCTATGTTTATAATTTCGAGAGTAATATAGACTAGAACTGGCATGTTAAATAAAAATGACCAAGCAATCTAAACACAATACCTCACAATTATGCCCAGAGAACATAGAGAATTTATATCTGCAATGCCCTTTAAAAGTTACTTATAGTATCCTCACCCAAATCTCTACCTTCTTATATGCCTGGATGTTATCTTACTCATTACTTTTATCTCCAAACCATGATCAGGGATAGATGAAATTCTAGGTAATAGATGGCATTGCAATAGCCAACAGTGGATTTCAGGTTTATCTATCCTTAAGTTATCAGATTTTCTCATCATAGCTTCAGTTGGATAACCTGTAACCTACCAAATCTTTTTATTTATAATATTTTACTGAATTTTTTTTGTCCTTGTCTATAAGTTCTCCTTAAATCTAAGAACCATTCCTGGATGGCATCATTCCCTTTGGCAAATGTTCACTTTCTGTTCTTTAGCTTTGATTCAGGACTTATTATTCACCACTTACCTGTGCTTGCCATCTATTAGGCCAAGTACTTAATGATTCAAGTCCTTTATCTGATTGAATTGCTCCTTGCTGTTTGCAATGTCTGCCAATTAAATATCACCTGCAAATTTAGAAAATTGCTTCTACAACCATTCACTAAGTCATTTGCATCTACATAATTTATTTCCTTTCACAGATCTCTCTTTATCCTTTTCCTTCATTAGTGTTAAAATCCTTCCCTATCAACAACAAATATTTTTGGCCATGCTTTTCTCTTGTACTTATGTACAAACAGGTTGTATGATTTCCCACATCTATGTTTTAGTTTCATCCTATATGCATATCCAGTGGATTAATTTTGAACACTCACCATTCAGACATGCAAACATGTATTCTTGTGACCACATGTATTTCTTTTTAACTGCCTGCCTGTGTACAGCTGACATACTCTGGGAAACTCAATCTGTCTATTATTACTTGTTTAATCTCATGTAAGAATGAAAATCTTAGCCACTGTCCAATTTAAAGTCTCTATAAGGGCTTCCCTTCTTTTTACGTATTTTACTCTGTTCCCCCCTTTGCAAAACTATCTTCTCATTTCACAAGGACTGCAAGCATTTACCACAGGACTGTCACTGGCAGGTGTGTTGTAGGGGAGAAATTCTTCTTTGGTGGGCAGTTTTCTTGGCCCATACATATATTTTCAAGGCTGGTTTGCAGTAATGAAAACATGTAAGACTCTTTTGTGTGATCATGGAACATTTTTGATGGCTTTCTGGCACCCAGGTGAGATCCCTTTTTCATTCACAAGCATTGCTCCTCATAACAGGGCCTTCTCCTGATCCCAGTGGGTGGTGGGCTCTCCCTGCACAAGGCCCTCCCTGGCCTTTGTCCTTGCCAGCTCCTCCTCCTCCTCTAGACCATGGGAATCATAGGTGTTCCTGCCACCCTAAACTTGACTGCCTAGGAAACGGTGGTCAGAATGGTGGGAATTGTGCCTCCCTGTAGCATCTTCTGCTAGCATAGAGAGATAGGCTCGACCTTATAGAAACGATGCCTGATCCTTCCCACCTGCCCCTGGCATGCCCCGCTCCAGTGTGGGTGGAAAAGGGGGCAACTCATCACATTCTCAGGTTCTCTGGACTCTCTTCCCAAAGTTAACTCTCTCCTCCCTCTAGTTTTTAAATTATTTCCCCTCGCAGCAAAAATAATTAACACCTGTGCTCCTTACCCAGGCTCAGGTGGAACAGTTTAGGACCTTAAATAATCATTCTGTGCATGATCTTCCTATTACTCCAACATTCCCAATGGAATGTTGGAAATTCTCAACATTATTCACTTGGGTTCCAGATGCTCACTTACTAATTGTTCCTAGACAATTCCACGAGAATGTTCCTCACGTACCACAAAATCGAAATGTCTATAGCCAAATTCTGTGTCCCTGTTGCCCTTTTCCAATCTGCTTTTCCTTCTATATGCCCTATTTTTGTTGCGGACTGTTCATCTGCCCATTTTCCTCTGCAAAATTTCTCACCAAGTCTCAACCCTTCCTTCTCTTCTTCTCCAAGTTAATCAATTTCCATTATTATGCCATAGAATATTAACTGTTTTCTCAAACTCATTCTTTTTGTTAGTCTCCTATTACTGTTGTTTTAATTTAGACATTCCATTATTCTTCTCTAGATTGCTGAAAAAGCCATTTGTTTTTTCTCTTCCTCACTCCAATGCATTCTCTGGCCTACCTCAGCTATCTTTCTCCAACATAAGTTAAATCACATTTTTCTCTTTTGTAAAACTCTTCTATAATTTGTACAGGCTAAATGATAAGGTGCAAACTCTTTATCACGGCAAACATGCTTTTATAATTATCCCTATTGTTGCCTCTTATACTCCTACTCATCTCTAAGACCTAGCTTAAATTTCTCCTCTTCTGTGAAATATTTTCAACTCCCCAGGCAGAAGCTGCCACTCGGCCCCTGAGTTGCCATGGCACCCTGTATGTAATACCCTATGGCATTTTTCACACTGTGTTTTAATTATTTATCTACACATTTGTTTTTCATGTGCACTCAGAGATCTTTGAAGGCCAAGGAACAGTATCTTCCACTCCTTTGTATCTATGATGCCAGGCACAGTGCCCAGATTACAACATGCATTCAAAAACATGTACAGAGAGATGGATGAATTTAGGGCATACTGCTGTGTACTTGGCATACAAAGTAAACATAACCTTAGCCTTCTGGTTTCCAAAACAGGGAAGACTGTCTCTCTCTCCCTCTCTTTCTCTCAGTCTTTCTCCCTGAGATTGTATATATACACATTTATAAAGGTAGATGTAGATATATAGAGATAGATGTGTAATATTACACAAAGGTAATTTGAGAAGAAGTGGAGTAGGTGTTCTTAGAAGACGAGATTACTAAGAGATGGGAGTAGTTTGAAAGTCTCATGGGACAAAGTGCAAGTTTAGCTAGGGTTGAGAATTTAGGATGATGAAGTGAGTACAGGCAGTCTAGGCAGATTAAAGTTGAATGTCATCTAAATGGAGTGTGATTAAATGCAAGAGGGAAGTGAGATACAGACTGTAGAGTAGATTGCAGGCCTTTCTAAAAGTTTTAAATTTTTTTGTGGAAAGAAGACACAGGTGTTTGAGAAAGATGTGTGAATTTTGAGAAGTTTAGAAATGCAGATCTTTTACATCACACCCCAAATCTTTCTCTATATAATCTTATGTTTTGTCTTCTACTCATACTCTGTCTGAACTCCTATCTGAACCTTCTTCAAATATGCAGGTTTTAAAAAAAAAAAACAGCTCTGAACTGTTTGAGTATTGTTTTTCTCACTGACATGTAACTGGGTTTATTTAAATGCTTTGCAGACAAAACGTATATTAAAACTCTGTTTTTCTCTGGAAACTGGTAAAGGAGATAAGCACTTGGATCCTGGAGCCAAACTTCCTAAATTGGAATCATTAATTCTCTACAACTTGGCTATGTGACCATGGGCAAGTTACTTCACCTCTCTCTGTTTCATCATCTGCAACGTTGGGATAATAGTAGTACTTATTGTTGTGAGTACTGAGAGGTAATAAATACATATTATGTGAGATGGTGTCAGGAATAAGTAAGCTCTATATCAGTGCTAGTATAATTGTTATATGGTCAGTCTCAAGCTAGGCTTTTAAATTCCTTGTGGGTTTTGTGTTAATTGCACAGTGTTGTCAAGTCTATTATTGATGACAAGTATGTCATCAAATTCTGGTGATGTTTTATTATGAAATACAGCATATTAAATAATTCCAAGCATATATAACACAGAGCTATAGCTTTAGTTTACAAAAGCACTAACCAAACATATTTCATAAACTTAACTTTCTAAAAAATTATTAACTGCCTTTCTCCATTGCAATATATTTGCTTTTGGATTTATACTGCCTACTAGTTTCTCCTTTTGAAACTCTAAGTTCGTATCTTTTATATCTCTTCAGTGGGGTCTTAGTATTGTTGATTTTGACTTCTTCATGTAGCAGTGAAGCAGTGACACAAGTCACCATTACACTTTTACGAATATTTTCTAACATTTTGTTTGTAATTTAGTTCATTATGACTTTTTATTACTGTTGATTTAAATGTTTGTGTACATGTAACTATTGACAGTTTCCTTGTAACTTATTCTATTGTTTTCAAGTCCACGAAGGATATCTTTTGTTTTTCCTGTTTGGTATCTACTTCCCCTTCTTCTGATAACAGCATCCCACTTTTCCTTGGGATTCACTACTCCACAAGGCTTGCTCTAGGTGTTTTGTGTATAGCTACTCCTACTCTCTGTGCTCCACCGGGACAAGTGGTGTAGGCCTGGCATTGAGAGCACTGTCTCCTCTTGAATGCAGTACACTTCGTAGTCAGAGCCAGTGAGTGTTAAAGCTGAGGCTCTGTATTGGAACTGCAGGTAAAAGAGAATTTGTGTTTATATTGGGATAGATAGAGGATGGAATCTAAGCCTAGAGCTACTAAAAGTCATGTTACTGCAAAGAGAGGAGAGCCTACCTGAGAATTGGGGCAACACACACACAAAGAAAACACAGCTGAGATGGAGCAAGCGATATCAAGGCCTGATGAAAGGAGCCTGGATCTCATCCCTGAATAGGCCAGTTTTGTGAGAATTAAATTATCTTTTCACTTCAATTGGATTGCCATTTGCAACCAAAGACACCTAATTAATTTAGCTTAGAATAGATGGAAAGGTTATTTTCAAGATAGAGAATACCTTTTTTAAGAAATGGGGCAGGAGCCAAGAATTTGAAAGAGACTGAAAATAAAAGAGAAGTAGGGATAAAGAAAGGTAGAGGGGCAATTTAAACTTCATCTAAATGCAGATTGGCCTCAAATGCCTGTGCCCATTCTATATCCTCATTCAAACTCCAGACTTATGTATTAGATTGCTTATTTCATTTTCCATTTGGAGAGCTCCAAAGAGGTATATCCATAGTTGTTAAGAGAATGGAATCCAACAATTTAAGCTAATATCCTGGTTCTTCCACTTATTAGCTATGTGACCTTGAGCAAGGTATTTAAATTCTCTATGACTTGATGTCTTAAATCTACATAATGGGCATAATAACAATCTATTTCATCAAATTATTATGAGCATCTAAGGAGTCAATACCTGTAAAGTTTTAGAATAGCATCTGGCTATTATTACTCATTTCTAAAATAGTAGTTTTGATTTTACATTCTGCAACTCCTGGCCAAATATTTCCTTCATTCATTTCTTCTGTGCCAATAAATGATACCACTGTCAATTAACTTGAAGTGAGGGTGGCTGAATATAACAAGTTGTTTAATTAATGGACAAAATATTTAAAATAAGAAGAACAAAAGCTCAAAGTGTAGTATTTCAACAAAGATAAAAACATTTTACATAAAGTTCAAATTTAGTAGGCTATAGTAGGTTAATTGATTTTAATAAAGATCAATGAGATCCCATTGAATGGTTATTAATTAGGGTAGTGTTACTATCTAATGTATGCCACGTGGCCACTATTCATTCTTTTGTGTACAAATATTTTCTAGATATTGAGGCTTCAGTAGTAAACCAAATATATGAAATCTCTCCCCAACTTAAGCTTACATTTTACCAGAGGAAGACAAATGAACGACTTTAGTACATAATAAAATAATTATAAGCGTTATAAAGAACAATAAAACAGAGTAAGAGAGAGAGGTAGCACAAAGGATGGAAGCTGTTCTTTTGAATAGGATGGCAATGGCAGTCCTCTCCAATAACTTTTAAGCAAATGCCGAAAAAAAAAATGAAGTGGACAGAGAAATATCTGGGGGGGACAGCAGTTTAGGCAGATAGGAGAGATGGAAATGGAAAAGGCCAAGTTCAATGAGTATAAGGAAATACAAGGCGTACCATAAGCTTGGAGCATGGTGACAGAGGGAGAGATAAAGAGATCACAAAGAGAGTTGATTGGGCAGAGTATGTAGACAATTTTAAGGACAGTTTTTACTCGGAGTGGGATGGAAACCCATCAAAAGTCTTCCAGCAGGAACATGACTGGATCACTCGGGCTGCTGTGTTAAAATATATTGAAGGCAGTCAAGAGTGGAAAGGGAGAGTAATTGGATCTCTACAACTACAGTCCAGAGAAGAGATAATTGTGGCTAGGAGCAAGATAGTGAGGGGAGCTGGGGAAAATGGAAACAAAGGCTGTGTTTGGTTTTTGTTTTTGTTTTCTGCTGCTGTGGCTGAAAAGACAAAATTAAAAAGTTTTGAGTTTAGAAGAGATCGTTGGCTTTGTTTTTTCTCTCACCTCCCCACAGCAAATCCTATCAGTCTACCTTCCAAATATGTGTTGGATTTACTATATTCTTAAAACACAGAACCTGAGGAAGGTTTTAGCAATCTATCCGAGTCAACAGATACAACAAGATCTATTTGTTTTTCCTGCAACACATTCTTGAATTCATGTCTTTGGTTCAACTTCACAATAGCTTCATTCCACTGATGTGGACACTGTGACTCAAAGAGGATTTAAAACTCTTTTAGGCTCACATGGGTATTAAATGTGTCAACAGTATCCATAACTAATACCTTTGGTGTCGCTAAGGATGAGAGAATCATGGAAGGATTTTGAGGTTGAATATTAAGAACGTAAGGGACTTAAACTAGATTCTAATAGCTTTTGCAGTAAACCATGGAGTTTAACAACTGAAAATGAGGAGAGTGTAAAAAATGAAGAGACTAGAAATCGAGGCTTGAAAAGTGTGGAAAATGTTTTGAATGGCCATGTGGGATTTAAATAAAAGGTCAACACCTAATGAATAAAAGGACACTGGAAAATTAGCGAAAGTTCTATTGATATTAGCTACTAGGGTATTGAAATGAACTCCATCAGCCAAGTGTCATGACCAGCTACATCAATAACCCAGTGTGCAGGATCCTAGACAGCAGGTGTGGGATGAGCACAGGAGGCACAGAAAAAGAGCAAGAGCTTGAGCATGGCTTGGGCAAAATACATACTTATTTTGAACTGATATGGTGTGGGAATTATCTCCCATCATTTTCACTATTTATTAGAGGCCATGGAATTTTGCCTTTCTTAGATACTTAAGGAAGCCATTTTTTGTTCTTTATTAATGAGACTCTATGTATGCTATCTCCATTCCTGTTTTACGTTGTCAATTGCATGTGCTTTCTGAGGTCTTACCACCTCTACCAGACAAACCTCACAACAGCATTTTCTCCTCCTTCTTTGAGAACTTTTGAGACCTGGCTAAATGTTTCTCTTCACACAAAAACTGACCCACCTGCTAATAGATTTCAGAATCAATGTAGATATTCCCTACAACAATCATTTTGGGACATGATTCAGATAGATTTTATTTTCTAAACCAGTTTTAGGTTTTCAGAAAAATTGAGCAGGCAGTGTGAATAATTTCTCCTATTATTACTATGTTGCATTGGTGAGGTACATTTGTTACAATCAATGAACCTTACAATAGTTATTGGAGACGGATCTCACTGTCATCCAGGCTAGAGTGCAGTGGTGTCATCACAGCTCACTGCAGCCTCGAACTCTTGAGCTCAAGGGATCCTCCCACCTCAGCCTTCTCAATAGTTGGGACGAGAGCCATGCACCACCATGCCTATATAATTTTCTTTTTTTTATTTTTTTCAGAGGTGGGGGTCTCTCTATGTTGCCCAGGTTGGTCTCAAACTCCTGGCCTCAAGGGATCCTCCCATCTTGGCCTCCCAAAGTGTTGGGATTACAGAATGAGCCACCTTGCCTGGCCAATGAACCCATATCAATACATGATTATTAACTAGGGTGTATAGTTTACATTAGAGTTCATTCTTTCTATGGGTTCTGACTAGTGCATAATGTCAGCAGCGTATCCATCATTACAGTATCATCCAAAATAGTTTTACCACCCCGAAAATCTCCTATGCTTCACGTATTCATCCCTCCCTCCCTCACCCCATTTTGTGCTATTTTAAACCTGTTTCCTTTATCTTCTCTAACACTCTGCCATGAATGTCAAGGTCAAATTCTAAGAACTTTTGTATTTCAGTCTCCGGTTATCTCTTTCTAACCTACTCTTTCATTTCTTCACTCATACTTCACCTGTTTTTCAACTTCATTTGATCTTATTAACTTTTCCAAAATTTTATCCAAGTTTATGTCTCTGGTCATGGCTATGCTTCCTTGATCATTTTAGCTCTTCTTTCATCTCACTTAATTCCCTTACCAACTTTATCCACCATGTCTCAATCTTGATATGAATGTTTTCATCTCTGCTCCTAGACTTGGGCATTCAATCTCAGCTGAAGAAAGTCACACCGTTGTGTAAACTAGCAGCAATGAAAAAGTGTCAGCTTCATATACACCTCCGCTCAGTCTTTCGTGCCACTGATCTATTCTTTTATCTGTTCTGATTTAGCAGTCACTTTCCCTTTCCTCAATGTCTATTTCAATCTTCACCACTATCCTGTAGACTGTTACATAATACATGTCCCTATCACCGTCAACATACTTAATCTCCAATTTTTATCAAGAAATTTGAAGGAATAAGAAAGTATCTTTGTAAATTTTCCAATCTCTTGTCTATCTATTATTAACATACACATTCTCATCATATTATACTCAGTATCAAAGTAACATCTTTACCTCATCAAAATCAATTTTCAGTTTAATCATTTTTGATGGAGTCAAATCTGTTCTGGGATATTTATCCTTCACATATTAACTGGCTTTCTATTAAGTTTTCCTTCTTTCTTTTTCTTCCTTAGCTTATACTTTTACTCAAGTCTCTGTTAACTTAAAAACAAACAAAAAGTCTACCGAAACCAATGACCCTTCCAACTATTATCTCTTTCTTTCTTCTGCTCTCCATCTAAAATTTCTGAAAAAAATAATACATATGCATGTCATTTTTCACATTTTCACATCCAAGTTTTTCCCATCATCTTTTGCAGTCTGGCTTTTTCTCCCACTATGCTACCAAAAGAGTTCTGGCTTGGGTAACCAACAACTCCCAAATGGCCAATCTAGTGAACATTTGGCAGTTCTTATCAACATCTCAAATAGTTCTGACATTGCTAGTCATAGCTTATTTTTTGAAACTTTCTTATTTTTTCCATAAATTCCTCTTCTTTTGTCAATTCTTAAGTGACAGCTTTCTTTGGGTTTCATCCTAAGATTAGCCCAGTGATCCTCTTACTCCATGTGTTCTTTTTGGCAATCTGATGTACTTTCATGATTTCAACTACCACCCACAGGTTGCTGACTCCCAAATGTATACTTCCTATTGCACTTTCACAGTGAGTTTCAGAGTGCTACATATCCAACTCACCCTATTCTAAACTGTCCTCCTCCTCTAAATCTTTTTCAGCAATCTCCGTCCCAATTAGTTACACAACCATCCTTTTATGTATTTGTACTATGAACCGATGAATTATTCCGGACTTCTCCCTTCTCCTCACTTTGATCAATAAATTCTGTTTATCCTACTTCCTTTTTATCTCTGATTTCCTATCTTTCATTTTATTCACAACATTAGTATGGTAGGATAGATTCTCGTCACTATTTGCTTGGAGTGCTGCAAAATTCTCATAAATTTTGGCCTGCTTTCCATGCTATTTCTAACCTTTCTACCTTTACTTCTACTCTTGTGGCTGTCACTAGATGTCCTTCACTTTCTGCCAATCCCTCTTTACCTAATTACTCCTTGTTATTTTGTCATCAGACTGTATTTTTCCTCCTTCAGGAAATTTATCTTTACTCTACCTTCCTTGTTGCTTTCTTAGTGCTTCTCTATCATTGCACCTAGTGCACTGTATTATAAGTGTCTAGTTTAACCTCTGTGTTTCTCATTAAGACAAGATCTCTTCAAGGGCAAGAACCATGTTTTATTTATCTTTGTATCTCCAGTGCCTAGCACAGAGCGTAGCACATAGAGGCCATCAACAAAATGTTTTCATGATCAGTGTCTATGTCTTATTCACACTTGCATCCCTCCATAGCACGTTGACCATGGGCATGTGATTAACTCATGCTAAGTGTTATATATTTTGAAATATGTATAGGCAGGGCGCAGTGGCTCATGCCAGTAATTCCAGCACTTTAGAAGGCTAAGGCGGGCAGATTACCTGAGGTCAGGAGTTCAAGACCATCCCAGCCAACATGGCGAAACCCCGTGTCTACTAAAAATACAAAAATTAGCCAGGTGTGATGGCAGGTGCCTGTAATCACAGCTACCTGGGAGGCTGAGGTAGGAGAATCGCTTGAACCCAGGAGGCACAGGTTGCAGTGAGCTGAGATTGCGCCACTGCATTCTAGCTAGGGCAACAGAGAGGGACTCCATCTCTAAATAAATAAAATGAAATAAAACAAAACAATAAAATATTTATAAAGCTTCCAGGTAAATATATTCTTTCTATTGTTAGTGCATTGATGAATTAAAATACTCATCATAGAAATGTATTTACCTAATAAAACTAAAGAATTGCCAAACTTTGTGTCAACCATGAAAAATGAGGAAAGCTGTGTAGCCCTGTGCAGCTGATTTATTCTGTTTAGTCTTGGGAGCATTTTATTTCTCAGAAAATGAGGTTATTGGTATTATAATTACTAAATGGTATCTTATTACACTCCAATATTATATGTCTACTTTCAAAAACATTCTTTACTCTCATCAAACCACGTGGGTGGGCGCAGTGACAAAAAAGCCTAGTGTTATATTAGTAGTTTAGAAATTGAGAGATACGACTCTCAATAGTGCTATATTTTAACATGGAAACATCACTATAAATAGTTACGTGCTAAGTATAAGTACTTTATCCTAATTTTACAGATTTATAATTTAGTCCACTTATCCTTCCTTTTTTCCATTTTCCTGGGTTCTGGCTTTATTCCATTGTTAGATCTATTTTCCTTGGGGAGTAAAATTATTGTCACATAACTTAGCATTTGATAATCTGTTAGCATGAAGAGACTTAATTTCCAGGTGGCAGAAATGCCCAGGTAAAATTAGGCTGAAAAAACAGATTATTTTCAATCCAAAACTACCAGTCATGTTCTTTGTATAAAATAAATCTTCCATTGTAATAACCATCAAGCTTTTTTCTTCATATCACCCCCGAAGGAATTTTTTAAGTATGTATCTCTCCACATTTATAATTAACATATTAATTTTGCAATCATTTAGACAACTGTAAAGGGTGCAATTTACAGACAGTACTGATCATTACCTGTTTTCTCTTAAACCCACACTTACCACTTTCTACTCCACTATATACTGTGAGCCTTATAGGGATGGAAATCTGCAAACCAGATTTCCCAGGCTCCTTTGCTATCTGACTTCTCCATAATTTCCACCAGAGGGAAACCACTGAAGATAGACAGAAAAAGAAAGAGAAGAGCCTTCTGCTTTAAATGATTATTTCAGTGGCTGCAGCAGCAGTGGCAGTAGGCGATTCTCGATCCCAGCAGCTAGGGCACAGGCAGCAACTTTTTGGGAATTCCAGGTCTGATCAAGGGGAATATGTCTGGTAGATGAAATCAACTAACACAACAGTAGCACTTGCTATCTGTATTTTACTATTTTCCTTTTGCTTTTCCAGTGTCCTACTCTGTTCATCCTTTGCTCTTTGATTCCTTCTAGCACCTTTGTGATCAACCCACCATACTAAATTTCCCTCTTTTCAAAATTCTAGGAATGGTTTTCATTTTCCTGAGTGGGCACTGGCACTGACTTATGTATATTGTGTTGTAAATATTGATAAAATAAAATTGTCAAGTCACTTTAAAAAATATATCTGTTAGATTCTGAATATCATAGTGATTTGACCTCATGCTTTAATACGTAGAATATTTATAGCATTTGATTTTATGCTTGAACTATATATATATTCTGCCCTACTCTCACAAAATTGTAATTCAAATACAATAGAAATGTATGTTTGAAAATCTTTTCTTGATCACCAAAGTACTTTTGCATCAAAAATTTGCATGCAAATTAAAATTACAATCTTTATTAAGTAACCAGTGACTATAAAGTTTTAGGTATAAAACTTTTTTTTCTGAATTGAGTCATGATTTGATTAGTATACAATCTATGGATTCAGTGTCTATAAAAATGAAATTTTATTACAAATGCAGCTTACAATGTTATGGATAGAGTCTTTAAAAAATAATGTAGATATCCATGGGTCAATTCTAATTACGGTTTAAATGAGATACAGTTTAGCATTAAGATTTAATTTCTGTATTTTTTTACTTTATAGAAATCTTTTTCAAACAAATTAATATATGAAAAAGGAAGTTTTTAGTTTCTATTTCAAAATGTCACTCAACTCCTTGAAATTTTTCTGTGCCAAATATACTGGCTTGCCCCTCGGAAAGTCTGGTACCCCCAAATACTCCACTTTAAAAGCTGCTGACTTGAAAGTCAGTGAAAGAAGAAACTATATCATCAAACATCCAACTGTATCTGAGTTATCTTTGTTTTTATTTTTTTTTGGTACTTCTATCCTAAACTTGATACATTTTTTATTTCTTATATAAAGTTCTCTGTGGGCCTCTCCTTCCCTTCTAAACTAGGAGAAAGTAATTTCTCAGTTACATTAACTCACCCTTAAATATTTCTCCTGTACTAAGCAGAAGATACCTCTCATTTATCTGTTCAACATCTTTTGGCCAGATTTGTGTTTTCATAAATTTTAAGAACACATTAGTTGCAGAAAATTATAAAAGTAGTGAGGCAGAGAAGGACTTGAGGAGACTCTACTATATGATTAGTTTTTAAATAGACTCCATATGTACATCATATCAATCATTCGCTCTCTCTCTGACTGCATTTTCCTCTCTTAAAAGTATGTATGTACTGGACCGCTGACTTCTGGTTTTAATGAGAAAACTCTCTAACGTGTGATCTAATCACTGTGGAATAATCATATGAATTTAGAGCTCACTTTCCATCATTTCTTCTTTGACTCTTCTTTAATGTGATGGTTTGTGCATAATCATTATGACATATAAAACTGCACTATGTGAAACAATCTTTTAAGTTTGGTAGCCCCTTAGAAAGGCACACATGAGTTAATCCTGTTAATTTTAGAATTCTTATTGTTTTGTACAGACATTCATTGGCAATATTTATTTAATATATACTTAGATTCACAAAAGTATCTATATTATCAGAAGGTATAATAACAATAATAAGCTTGCTTTTCTGGAACTCCATAGTAATATTTTTATGCTATTTCAACAGTGTAATTTTGCTTGATAGGGCTAAATACACCTCATAAAGTTTGAATACGATTAATTTTCTGGGAAAGTTAAATTATTTTATGGTATTTTATTAAAGTATCATTTATGCAATTGAATTAACATTTGTAATTGTTAAAAAATAGAACTTATAGGTCTACTGATAACAGTCAGAATACAGTTAAGGGAACATTATATACCTTTAACTTGATAGTCATTTTCTAACGTTGCCTGCTCTTTCCTTCTTGAAATGTTATTTTCTGTTGGCATTCATGACAACCCATTTTCTCAATTTTCTTTTAATGTCTCTATCTACTCCAAGTCTTTTTTGTAGGTTTCTTCTCCTCCACCTGCTTAATAGTTTTCCTAAAGACTAGTCAGAGTGACTAAATATCCACTTGAACAAAATAAAAACCTAGTTCCAGTGAACAGTTTTATAATTTTTCTGTCTAAAAATCATGTGTCTTCTTTTTTTTTTTTTTTACAAAAGGACTCCTGCTAAACTATAAATTATCATACAATGATGACATGCTCTTACATGTAAATAATACAGTGAAACTGTTTATGTAAAACATTTTATTTCTTGTGTATGATTGTTATACAATAAACTTATATTTTCGAAACAGAGTATTTGGAAGTGATCTTACCATTAACATACTTGGACTCCTCATTTTATAGGTGAAAAAGCAAGTCTCCAAAATTAAACTAACTAGTGCAAGCACATAAAACAAATTAAAAACAACATCAACATACTAATTTGAATGCTTTTTATGTTTAATTTGCATCTAGCAAGTGTAGTTTATTAGCATAATAACTCATTAAGGATTTTAACCACTATCTATATAGAATAAATTTGTATAATGCCTTTTCTTTACACTAATTTTAACATAATTGCTAATCTGGGTTTAGATCAGGAAAGAGTCCTTAGAAATATAAAGGTAGAACACTGAATTTGTGAGTTTTAAAAGAACAGAAGATGAAGTGGTGTGGTTTTAATAAGAAGGATGAGGACTGATGATTGCCCATTTTCTATTAGAAATAATGATATTAACGCTTTGGCAATAAAATTCTGTATGTAACTTATGTATTAAATAGACCAAATTCATTAGGATTTTATAGAATATAGAAATAGCTTTATTATTTTCCCTACCACTGCCTTAAGAAACCTTTTATTTCTACTCTTCTCCATTCCTTGCAAACAATTTAGGTTAGATCCTTTAGCCTTCTGAGTACTTTAAAGCATTTGAGAAATTATTCCAGTTCTAGCAATGATGTACTAGCTTTTATTGGACTAGTCCTATAAGAATAAAAATTGAAAATTCAGGATCAAATTGAAAAAAATATATATATAGAAAGGACTGGAGAGGAACCCAAAGCAGGCAGAAACTGCAGGGTATCCTCGAAAATAATACCTGCACTGGGTGGAGCCCTCCTTTATAAGGCTTAGTCATTGAGGACCCACTTCAGTTCAGCTGGGATGGGGTGGACAGCACTCAAGCAGAAAGTCAGCCTTATTAACTAACTTGTCAGAGGATGGAGTTTGAATCAGCTGGGGTTCCCAGAAATTGAAAAGCGAAACACAAGGAGGAGGATGCCACAGAGGAGTGAACCCCAAAATCTGTGTATAAGCTTTCTAAAATCCTTAACTGACCCCTAAACTGCATATATATGGAAGAGATCCTAGGAAAATTAGCAAACAGTAATGGCTAGAAGGCTAAACGTGCTAAAGAGGGGATTACAATTGTTGCCTATGACAGGGAAGATATAGATTGAATTTTGAGTTCCTCTAAGTCAGAAGGGCTTGAGGAAAACCACAGACTTTCCCCAGAAACTCCAGAAGGCTGTATCTTAGAAATGTGTGGATTACAAAAACCAAGGGATTTGCCCTAGGAACTAAGATTACATCAAATAGACTTAACAATGTTTAAAGCTAAATCTCACGAATTCAAGAGGAACAGATAGTGATTTAACTATCCACTGAAACGAAAATCAATCCTTTTCAGAATATACAATTTCAGAGATATAATCACAAGTCTTAACAACATATCAACCACAAAGTCCAATATATAATCAAATGTAACCAGAAATGTGAAGAACCAGGAAAAAGCAATGTATTCTGAGATGGTAAGATGTTGACATTTTAGCAAACAAGGACTTCAAAGAAGCCATTATAAATGTGATCATGAACTTTTAAGATAGTCAAAACTGATTAAAAAAAAAAAAAGGAAATCTCAGCAGAAACACAAAATTTATTTCAAAAATTTGAAATTCCGGAAAGAAAAAATAAGCAATCTAGAATGAAAAAGCTACTGAATGGACTTAAAAAAAAATTGAAGATGGCAGAATATCAGTAAACTTTAAGGCAGATCAAGACAAATTGTTAAATCTGAAGGTCAGGGAGTAAAAAATATCTTAATAAAAGAAGCAAGGCCTCTGTGACTTAGGAGACATTACGTGATCTAACTTGAATATTCTCTGAGCCTCAAATCAAGAAGCGAAAGGAAAGAAGGTAAAAAAAATGTGAAGAAATAATTCCCTATATTTACTAAATGTAACCTATCCCAGAAATTTAGTGAATTCCCAGCACAATAAATGCAAAGAAAATCGTATCTAGAACATCACAGTTCAATTTCTAAACACCAAAAAGTGAAGAGAAAATTGTAAAACGGCCACCAACACATACAAAAATACATTACATATAAAGAATCAGGATACAGATGATGGCTAATTTCTCACCAGAAAAAATAGAGGGCAAAAGTGATAGAATCACAACTTTAAAATGATGAACATTAAAAAACCCTGTGAATTCAGAGTTTGATGTCCAGTAAGAATATCATTTCAAAATGAGGGTTAAAAAAAGACATTTCAAGGTAGACAAAAGTTGAGAATATATGCTACCTATGTAGCACTGCACTTCAAGACACTCTAAAGAAAGTTTTTCAGGTTGAAGGTACATTATACCAAATGGGAGCTCAAATATATGTAAGGAATAAAGAGCCCCAGACATGATAAATAAGTGATTATATCCCAGTAACTGTCTTTTTTTTTCTTTTTGTACCTTTAAAAGACCATAACTATTTAAATAAAAAACTATGATATTTGGTATGAGGTTAATAAAATATAAATATGTGACCACAATAGCAAAAATGATAGGGTGAGTGTAAATAAAATTATATTGCTGAAAGTTGATTACTTTTTATATAGAGTGGTACAATATTAACTTTAGATAGAATGTGGTAAGTTAAGAATGCATATTATGACCTTTAGACTAACCACGAACCAAAATACAAAGGGAGACAACTAAAAGGGCAGTAAGAGCAACAAAATCAAGTACTGAAATATATTTAATTAACCCCAAGAAAAACAGGAAAAGAAGTAACAGAGAAAAAAATAGTATACATATAAACCAAATAGTAAGTTATAAACTTAAACCCAACTAGTCAATAATTTATGAGGAAAACTTAATAATTATAAACGTCTATGGGCCTAATAACAGAGCCTCAAGAAACTGAAGCAGATTCTGACAGGACTGAAGACAGACACAGGTTTTAAACACCTTTCTGAGAATTGAAAGAACAAAGAAAAATATATACGTATGTATAGACCTATCTTGATTAGATTCCAAAATGAAATGATTAGTTTCTAAGTAGTGCATGTTTTTTCCAATAACATCACATTTTTAAAAAGAAAACAATAGTACTAATTACGTGTGTATGTTACATTGTGATTTCATCATGTATCATATACAGCTTTTGGGGTATAAGTTGAGCAAACAAAAGGCCTTCCTCTAAACCCTCTTCTACCACAGGATATACTTTAACATTTGGTCTATTTTGTCATTTACTTTTTTTTCCACAAAGTTCATAAAATAGTATTGAGTGAGACTTTTGTACTCAACTCCACCACCTAATGCTTAACCAACCTAAACACATCGCACTTATTTTATATGAAATTAGCTTCAAGGTGTTACTGTTGAAACTTTAGGTACGAGACAAATAATTGAACCTTTAGGTATGAGACAAATTAATTAATTAATTCTTACCTTAAAGACAAGTTCTCCTACCAAGCCATTCCATGTCCCATCTTCTTGTGGGCTTCCATATTTGTGATCCGGTGCTACATAAATTTCATAGTTAAAACCCAGGTAGTTAGATAAGGCATCCAAAACATCAATGGAGAAGCCCTGGTATTTCTTCGGCTTACCCAAGACATTTTCAGAGACCATCACAAAAGGTTCTTCCTACATGGAAATAAGAGAAATTTCTGATGTCAATCTATAGTGCTCCCTAAAAGCAAAGATTAATTCCTTAAAGAGTTTTGATTAAATCTAAAAATTGCTTTATACTTTGAAACAACGCAACTCAGGAGTGTAACTTACGCATTATTAATGCATCATATTATTTAACAATGCTTAATAATTCAATTTCTTATCATCTCCCTTTTAATTATCACCATATCAAAAATTAGATAAAAGTAATTAAAAAACTTAGGGTCCATGAGTTTATTTTCCTTGCCATCTGAGGACCCATCTGAGATTCCTCAATAACAAAACATTCAACAAACTATAAATTTATCATATCTAGTCTCAGGAATTTATTGTTTGTAAACCATGTAAATTACATCCAACAAAATTTTAACAGATATAATCTACATAAAACTACCTGAAAAGATAAAATTCTAAGAACACATAATTTAGCTGAAATTAATAATCTCACATTTACTGGGAGTTATTCACTAAGTAATTTCTGACTTCGATATAAACACACATTTCATTGCAAAAATAGCTTCTTTATGACTGACATGAGAAATTCACTTACCTTTTCAATAAACCGTCTAATCTAGTAAATTTAGCAAATTGGTTTCTGCTTCCACCTCTTTTATCTTTTCCCATTTTTGTCTTCTTAAAGCTAACAAATAGGCCCTTTTCACTTTTGAGAACACCTGGTGTTAAGAGAGCTCGATTGATTTGAAACATGCTGGCAGACTACAGAAAATTAGATAATCTATTCCTTAATTTCCTACACTTGTTCAGAAATCTTTCAGCAACAGTAATATTTACAGATAACCATTCATAGTGTATATAGTCCACCCAGCCCTCTGGGCAGGCTAAAATCTCTCCTTGTATATAAGCCAGAATACCCAAAGGGTTTTTTTTTTTTTTGGAATCATTTTTCCTCAGAGACTCACAAAACAGCCTTCATAATGCTTTCATTTTGACTTTTATTCAAAGACACTATAAGTAGCTTATAAAATCACTGCACCTGTTATAGGAATATTGTCAACCATAATATACAGTTTTCTCCCTAAAAATTACCATGAGATAAATTTTGTAATTATTCAGGGTCAAAGAACTTTGTTTCAGTGGTGCCTTTTTCAAAATGATAAAAAACAATGTAATCAATTATTGAGGTACTTCTTTTCATTTTGGATATTCAGAAAATCAGTACTAAGTTTCATGTTTCTCTATAACTATGTTGATATTGTGGTATTTGTAACATTTCTTTAATCTTAGTTATCTAAAGTACTTACAATTTCTAATTTTGAAAACATATTTTAGTTTCACTGTTTGTATGTTATCTTAGAGCAAAATGAAGCAGTAAATGGACAGTTAGTAGAGTAGGTTACTGCTAGTTGTCCTCTACAGGAGTTCTCTTCTTCTCTAATTGTTTGTATTTTACCACTATGGAGAATAAAGAAAATCTGTAGTCCTACTTCAGGCACTGTGGCTTGCTTCATGGACATGTGACTAATTCTGGCCAATGTGATGCAAGCAAGGTGGTTTGTGCAACATTTCTTCTTGTTCTTTCTGCTACCTGAAAACTAGAAAGAACACACAATGGCTGGTGTTCTGGTAACTGGGACTCCACACAGCAGACAAATGAGAGTAGTTTATGTCCCTGACACCTAAAATGTCCCACAACACTTGGGCCAACTCGCCACAGCCCGAGATTGTAAGAAAAAAATGTTCTAGCACTTTGGGAGGCCGAGACAGATATACCACGAAATTAGGAGATCGAAACAATCCTGGCTGACATGGTGAAACCCCATCTCCGCTAAAACAAAAAAAAAAAAAAAAAAAGGCCATGGAGTCCCCGCTACTTGAGAGCAAGAGGCAAAACGGCGTGAACCCAGGAGGCGGAGCTTGCAGTGAGCCGAGATCGAGCCACTGCACTCCAGCATGGGTGACAGACTGAGACCATCAGAGAGGGAGGGGGAGAGAAAGAAAAGGCAAGGAAAGAAAGAAAAAGCAGGGAAACAAAGAAAGAAAAAGCAGGGAAACAAAGAAAGCAAAGGCAGGGAAACAAAGAAAGCAAAGGCAGGGAAACAAAGAAAAGGCAGCGGGGAGGGATGGGGAGAGGAAGGTGGGGAGGGAAGGAGGGAAGCGAGGGAGGGAAACGAGGAACGGAAAGAAAGGGAAAGAACAGAAGAGTATTTCCAACTTTTTCATTCCCCATTGTACTAATACTTGATGTTAATGAATATTGAACCTTAGATCAGTCGATTAGAGGTTTTCAGAATGAATCAAATTTCTACTAATGTGTCCACAATTGGTGGGTTCTTGGTCTCGCTGACTTCAAGAATTAAGCCACAAACCCCTGCACTGAGTGTTACAGTTCTTACGATAGACCGGAGGTTGTTCCCACAGACGCAGCTGCAGTGTCTTCCTTCTGGTGGGTTCGTGGCCTCACTTACTTCTCTACTGCGCTCCTCATCTCGCCTCCCTTGCAGACCTTCCCAATGAGTGTTACAGCTCTTAAAGTCACTGCATCCAAATTGCCAAAGAACAAAGCTACCGCATCGGATCCAAGAAGTTTCCCCTGTCTCGTTCAGGCAGCCTGCTTTTATTCCCTCATCTGGCCCCACCTACATCCTGCTGACTGGTCCATTTTACAGAGAACTGATTGGTCCATTTTACAGAGAGCTGATTGGTCAATTTTTCAGAGTGCTTATTGGTCCATTTTCAAACCCTGAGCTAGACATGGAGCGCTGATTGGTGCGTTTACCATCCCTTAGCTAGACATAAAAGTTATCCAAGTCCCCACTAAGATTCAGGAGCCCAGCTGGCTTCACCCAGTGGATGCCACACTGGAGCCTCGAGTGGAGCTGCCTGCCAGTCCCGTGCGGTGCACCCACACTCATCAGTACGTGGGCGGTAGTTGGCACCAAGCGCCCCAGAGGACGGGGCGGTGCTCGTTGGCAAGGCTCTGGCGGTGCAGGAGCCCTCCGCCGCAGGGATTTGGGCATGGCGGGTTGCAGGTCCCCAGCCCTGCCCCACGGGGAGGCAGCTGAGACCCGGTGAGAACTCGAGCACAGCACTGGAGGGCCAGCACTGCTGGGGGACCAGGCGCACCCACCGCAGCTGCTGGCCCAGGTGCTAAGCCCCTCACTGCCCTGGGCCGCTGGAACTTGCGCTGGCCTGTGAGCATGACACACAGCACAGGTTCCCACCGGCGCCTGTTCCTCCACACCTCCCCGCAAGGAGAGAGAGGCGGCTTCGGCGTCGGTCAGCCCGGAGAGGGGCTGCCACCGTGCTGTGGCAGGCTGAAGGGCTTCTCAAGCGCTGCCAGAGTGGATGCTGAGGCCGAGAAGGCACTGAGAGTGAGGGCTGGTAGCACATTGTCACCTCTCAATAATACTGACTTGTTTAAATGACATCATACTACAAGTGAAAAGTGAAGAAGTAATACTTTAATATTATTGGTAAAATACAACATATCTTGATATTTCAAATATTCATATATTTAACGTGCATAATAAAACTTTAGACAATTGGCAGAATTTGCTACATCTCATTTGGTGGTTTGGACAACATATAGAGCTAGCTAATGGCTATGCCTTGCACAAATACACTAAAGTTGGTCCTGAGGTGATTAGAATCAGAATGGATTAAAGGAATTCCAAAACAAAGATCAAATTCACAGACCATGTAAATATGATCATAAAGTTCTATAATTAAAACAGATTTTAATGCTTGTATTGTGATATATGATGGCAACAGAAAACAAGTACTTATTTCCTTATGTGCAATTCATTCATTTCTATATTTTGAATATCAATCAGCAAACTAATTGTAAGAGGATTCATGGAAGATATTGTTTGACTGGCTCTTCTATCAATAATTGGAAGTCATATGCTTTATCTATTTTTCAGGACCTTCAAAACTGAAAAAATCGACTATGTTTATCAGTAATTTACTCATCAGGAAGTTGAATAACACTCTTTGATGTGATACTTAAAAAATTATGAACTTAATGATTGCATAGGTAAATAATAGATGTGGCAAAAATACTGTCCCAATGTATATGTTGCTAAAAACTATTATTAATTCTTGTACATTTTTAACTCATAACTCTCTAGACCAATTATTTAGTATGCTAAATGGTTATATTTTCTTCATATGTTAAATTTCTTTCTTGAAATGACTTTAATTCTACCTTTTAAGTAAATCTCTAGGCACACAATTCCCTTGCACAAGTCTGTTGTCAAAATCTGTTCCTAGCAATGTTACCTGTAATTGGTTAAAGATACAGAATAGAAATGGCTATACTAAGGGGATTTTCAAAATGAATTATTGATGAACATACCTTTTAAATTTTATACCCTAAATAAACTTTTATTGCATCTTATCATTCTTCATCTGGATCAATGTTTTTAAAGCTTTATTTTTAAGCTGTATTACAGATTTGGACCATTACTCATAAATTCTAGCTCAGACTAGTACTGTATGAGTACAACCAGCCAATATATTGGACAGGTATACATAGCAAAAGAAATTTGGTTGAAGCTGTGGGAACTATAATAGAAAAGATACGTGTTCCTTCTCTGCGGTAATACTTAGCTTGTTTCGATCACTTTTATCTATGTACCTGTCTCTAAAATTTATTCACTCATTGACTTATCCATTTAACAGTTACTGGGTAGCTAGCTACTGCATCAAGGTACTACATTCAATATAGTGAGAGATACGGTATTAAGTCATGGATATTACTCTCAAAATAATTATACCCTATTAGTGGGGCATGTACTCAATCACTGTGCTCAGAAAAAATATAAAGAAAGAAAAAACAACCCACACCAGAACTGGTACTGACAGGACAACAAAGAAATACGGTAGAGACTAAAAATAAATAAATAAATAAATAAATAAATAAATAAATAAATAAATAAATATAAAAATGATTTTGGGGGTTACCAGCTATGCACTTTTTTAATAGATGAGAAAACTCAGGAAGAAACTCAACTCAAAGTCACACAATATGTTACAGAAGAAGGAGGCATCATAATCTGCCTTACTTGAAGCTTACCTCCTTGAAGCTCAAATTTTTTCCACCTATTGATTAAAATCCAGGACTGCGTAGTTTAATCTCAAATTTTAACACAATTTATGGTGGTACACTGGTAGAGGCTCCAGATTCCTGACAGAGAAAAACACAACCCTCTCTAGATAAAGGTAACATTACTTTAGGTATAACATGATTCCATCAAATAAGTTTTTGAATATGATCTTCAAAACAAAAATCAAAGAAATGTGGTGAAAAGAAATATTAGATTGGTGTAAAAGTAATTGCAGTGTTTGCCATTAAAAGTAATGGCAGAAACCTCAGTTACTTTTGCACCAACACAATTCTTCAAAAATAGAACCTGCAGAAAAAACGAGGAACAGAAATTGATCTCTCAAGAATTTAGATATTAGAATTTTCACATGCATATTAGAAATATTACATTAATTGTGCTTGAAGAAATGAAGGGCAACTTTTTTTTTATTTGTCAGGAAACTAGAAAGTACAAAAAGTGTTGTTATACAGTTGAAAAAGAACTAAACAAATTTGAGAATTAGAAAAGACAATTACCAAAGTTTCTGAGTCATTAACATATTAGAAACAGATGAAGAAAGAATTCTTCATGACTGAGTCTTTAACATATTAGAAACAGATGAAGAAAGAATTCACAAATTGCAGTAGGTCAGAATTAATACCCAGAGTGAAGGAAGAATAAACAAGAGGATAGAAAATCCCAAAGCGAGAATAAATAGAGGAGGAACAGAAAGTGAGGTGGTCTGATAATCCCAAGTACTGTCAGGCATATAAAGAAATAGAAGTGCTCCTATTTTTAGAAGTCGAACTAGAAATAGGAGTGAACAGCATTCACTGCTGCTGGATATATAAATTTACAACCATTTTGAAAAAGATTTTGACTTGCCTGGTAGCGTATGGAGCTACTTATATACAAGTTAATATTACCTGGTTGTAAGTATTACATCGATATTTATCTAGTATGAAGATACGCATGGCTATGTCCTAGAAATTCCATTCCTTGGGTATGAATACAAAAGAATACTGGGCACCAAACTATATGTCCAAGAATGTTCATAGCAGCCTTGTCTGTAATAGCTCAAATCTGGAAACAATCTAAAAATGCAAATGCCCATCAACATGGAAAAGATAAATATATTGTGGTACATTGATGCTGTGGAATACTAAACAGCTTACAATTGAGGTTAACAGAAGATGTACCCTAATATGAATGAATGTTTAAGAGAATAAGTTGGTAGAAAAAAGCAATAGCGAAGGAAAGCTGAGTTTGATTCCATTTACATAACATTCAAAAATGGGTAAATTGACTATATTATTTAAGAATTCACATGTAGCTGGAGACAATCTAAAGAAAATAGAGGAAGTGATTACCTCTGGGTGGTTAGCCTCTGGGATGCTGCCAAGGGGCTGATCAGAAAGATGCACCGAAGAGGTGGTTTCTGTGGTAATGACAATGGTCTGCTTTTCACTCTGGGTAGTGATTTCTGGGTGTTACTTTACTATTTATTAATTAATGTTTCATGCTTTTTTCTGTGTACATGTTATATTGCAATATCAAATAAGGATAAAAATATGTTAACTGCGAACAGATAATGGAGGGCAACAAAGTCATATTAAAGTGTCGGCTATTTATTTGACAGGGAATTGAAGCTTTTGTGGAAGGGAAATAGGATAATAAGAAAGTAATTTTAAGAGTAGAGTGTAGAATGGATTATTGCAGGAGAGAGGATTAGGGTTTCCTTTGCAATGGCCCAGATGACAGGAGATTATGGCTTGTGCCTATTTAACATATATTTTCAAAGTGCAAGTAGATGGCTTTGAGTCTTCCTTTATAGAGACAGAAGGGAACATAATAAATGATAAAATCCTGCCATTAAAATTCATTTTCCAGTAATTAGTTTCAAAGCGTATTAATAGGACTTGAGTCTAAATTGGTGAAAACCTGTCTGCCTATTAAATGAAAACAAATTGCAGATTATGATTTGCTGATCATTTGCATGACAGATTCTCTAAGCACAAGCCTCAGCAACTGGAACAAATGAAGCTTTCAGAGAATGTCTGTGGTTTATCAATCTAAGTGCATTAGCATGAGGATCCACAGACCTGCTTGTAGAAAAGGGTGTTTCAGTGGCTGATAATTTTTGTATTAGCAAGGATTTATTCACATCACTTGTTGGGTTATTAGATAATAACTTCATGATTCTGAATCTGTATTCAGTCACTTAAAAAATCTCATGATAATTGCTTAGTTGATTTACAACACTGTTTGCAACTTGCAGATTTTGGAGTTAATTCCTATATTTTAATAACTATGTAATATTATTTGCTAGTGAGGGCGTTGGAAAAAAAGCATCTGACATTTTTGATAGGTACAAGCTACAAGCTCTACTGCTAAGGCTTTACTGAGAGTTGTTTAGAGGTTTTAATATGCACGACTACAGAATGCCAGGAAGGCCAAAACTAAGAATTAGTCACTGGAAATTCTTTATAATTCTGCTCACATATATAGCTCAAAGACATTAAAGAAAGAAGAGAATATTTCTTAATGCGTAAAATATTTTTTCCCTAAAACATACTCCTGGCTGAAGCAAACAATAGTTGTCTTTATGCACGGTGTGAGCTTATATTTTGCTCAAGGATGACACATTCTATTTTGATATATGTGGAATTAATGGCCACCATTCTTCTTGGAAAGAACTCATTATATTTTATAGAGCATATGTAAGTATTAGAAATGTTTACAAGTTAGGAAGGCCAATGGTATGGAATTTGTTATAAGGAGATATCAAGACACCAGAATAGAAAAACAAAATAAGGAACAGCAGGAAAGGAAGAAACAATCTAGGTGTTATAAAGAAAACTAATATCTGAATTTCATGGAGAGAAGGAAAGCATATCATTGGGATATGCAATGAAAACATTTTTAAAAAGAGGGATTGCAGGAAGATTTTATGAAGGAGCAAATGTTTAGAAATAATACATTAAACTAAGTTTTTAATCTTTCCTTAAATGTTTTTACCAGACAACAAAATTCAATTATAAATGATAAAAGTAAATAAAAATACTTAGTCATCCTTACTTCTTAAATCCTTATATCTTCTGTATTATTTTATATATCATTTCTATTTCCGTTCTGTAAGCAGTTATTTAAATACAAATATTTTAAATTGAGCATAAAGTTAAAGCTATTATTACGCAAGATGATTGATTTTTAAAATAAAATATTTGATTTTAGACATTTGCTTTCAACTAATGAAATAGTCACATCTTAGTGACTTAGAGGCTAAGTAGAGAGTAGACAAAACAATTGGTTTTTGTACAAAAGAATTTGAAAGAAGCGTAAGTTGCTCTTAACTGGGAATACAAGGTCACCAAACACATTAGGCAATTTCAATAATCCTAAGTACCCTAGTTCTCATTTGTTGGCTTTCCCTGGCATTCATTTGAAAATACATTTTGGAGACTAAGATTTTATGAACCACATGATCACCCTATACGAACTGAAAAATACCAAGCTCTCAGACTGCTTTTTGAGTATGAGTGCTGGATAATGTCTTTTGTTGTTTGTTTGGTCCAAGTTTTCATTATATTTGTAAATTTGACACTTAAGTGAATCTTACATGTGTCTAATCACATGCATGAGTAAATTATATTCTATAAATATCTGTTGAAAGGTTTCTAGGTACAGAGTACTTTGCAAATGTAGTTATCTTAAAGAAAGCTATCAAGAAATACATTCGACATATAACATATTGCAGCTGTAAGGAGTGACTGGCTGTACCAAATGAGAGAAGTCTGCAACTATTTAATGAAAGAATTTGGCAACATTTGACTTCAGAATGGTGACGATATTTACAAACACTGGAGTTGATGAATCATATTTCTGTTAAAAAATAAAAAATAGTAATGATAATAAATGTCAACTGAAGCTTATGATACGACATTATCTGGATATAGAGGCATTTAATAAATGAAAACTAAAGCCAGTTAAACATTGGAATGTAGCAGAAAGCCACACAAATATTAAAAATAAAAACCATATAAAATTTGAAAATGTTTTAGGATTAGTGGCATTTCTATCCAAACTGGTATTACTTATCGGGAAATAGCAGAAATTCAGATGTTTATTCAGTCATTCAAAAGAATGTTAATACCAGGCACACACTAAGAATACAGCAGTGAACAAAACGAACAACAAACATACATTTCTATTCTTCTAGACCTACATTCTATTGGGAGTGACAGACAACAAACAAATAAATATATATATTTATTTATTTATATATATATTTATTTATATATATTTATATATGTATATTTATATATGTATACATTTATATTTATATATATTTATATATACATATATAAATATATATATAATGTCAGATGGTGATAGGTGCTGTGAAGATAAACAATGAGAACAAGGCATATGTGAGAAATGATTGTACCTTCAATTAGAAAGCACCTCCATAGAAAGAACATTCAGACGGAAGAAAGAGTAAGTACAAATATACCAGTTAAGAGTCTCTGACTTGTTTAAGAGACAGAAGAGACACTAGTGTGGCTGGGACCAAGAAAGCTAGAGCTAGATATTTAGGAAATATCTGAGAGGCAATGTGTTTGGATGGGGTAGAGCTTCACTAGAGTCTTTAGGCCACTATGATGATGTCAGCTGTTACTTTGATTGAGATAGGAAGCCAGATGGGCTCCGAGCAGAGAAGAGACATGATCAGATAGATTTTCACAGTTTACTAGATAGTTGACAGTTACTATTGACAATAGACTGGAAGAGGCAAGGAAAGAAGCTGGGAGATCAGTTAGGAGTCTTTTACAATAAATCAGAAGTGACTTGGCAGTAAAATGGATTTAATAAGATGTAATTGGATTCTAGGTAATTTTTGAAGGTAGAGCTGATGAAATGTGTTGACACATTGGATGTGGGGTTATAAGAACTTAGGAAAAATGACACAAAACCATCTCATACTTCCTAGAGATGCTCAGTGGAGGCATCAGTCTTTGGAAGAGTGTTAACTTCTGGGACTGTCCTTGACTGTTTTTCATTTGGAGTATGTGTCATAATAATTCTATCAGATGAACTAAAGCTTTCAATCAATAGACTAAAGTCCTCAAGGTGAATGTTCAATATGGAACCAAAGACAGTATTCTGTAAAAACCTGCAGCACTGAATACAAAATTAATACACATTCAAAATTAATGGAGGAAAACATTAAAATGTATACTTTCTTTTTTATCCCTGCATAATTGTGACTTAGAATTATTTAGAAGAGAAATATTATTTATGAGAAGAAAAAACAATAATTAAAGTCACAATCTTTAAAGTTTAAATTTTAAAAGGACAAAGTTTAACAGCAACCATTGAGGGTGAATTATTTATTGTTTTGCTCTCTTAACATACCTTTGGAGAATACAAATTAAAATAACAGGAACTATTTAATTTATTGCTTATCTGACTGGCAAGGATAAAAATAAATGTCAATGTTTATCAGCAAGCATGTGAGAAAGTGGACTTTCTTATGCACTACTTATGTGAATTAAAATTAGTGAAAGTTTTCCAGAAAACAAATTCACAATAAAAAAGTGAAAGCCTCAACCCCCCATCAAAAAGTGGGCAAAGGATATGAACAGATGCTTCTAAAAAGAAAACATATATGTGACCAATAAACATAGAAAAGAAGCTCCACATCACTGATCATTAGAGAAATGTGAATCAAAACCACAGTCAGATATTATCTCACAGCAGTCAGAATGGTGATTATTAAAAAGCTGGGAAACAACAGATGCTGGCAAGGCTGTGGAGAAATAAGAACACTTTTACACTGTTGATGGGAGTGTAAATTAGTTCAACTATTGTGGAAGACAGCGTGGCAATTCCTCAAGAATCTAGAACCAGAAATACCATCTGACCCAGCAATCCCATTACTGGGTATTTACCCAAAGGATTATAAATCATTCTACTATAAAGAAACATATACATGGATGCTTACTGCAGCACTATTTACAATAGCAAAGACTTGTAACCAACCCAAATGCCCATCAATGATAGACTGGATAAAGAAAATGTGACAAATATACACCGTGGAATACTGTGCAGCCATAACAAAGAATGAGAACATGTCCTTTGCAGGGGCATGGATGAAGCTGGAAACCATCATTCTCAGCAAACTAACACAGGAACAGACAACCAAACGCTGCACGTTCTCACTCATAAGTGGGAGTTGAGCAATGAAAACACATGGACACAGGGAGGAGAACATCACACACTGGGGCCTGTTGCGGGGTGGGCAAGGGGAGGGAGAGCATTAAGACAAATAACTAATGCATGTGGCACTTAAAGCCTAGATGACGGGTTGACAGGTGCAGCAAACCACCATGGCACATGTATACCTATGTAACAAACCTTCACATTCTACACATGTATCCTGGAACTTAAAGTAAAATCAAAAATAAAAAGAAAAGAAAAGTGACTGTAAATTTTCATATTATCTCATGTAATAATTGTACATCTAAGTAATCATAAATGAGTGTAAAAATATGCACAAGTATATATTTTTTAAATGTTCACTGCAAGTTATCTAGGAAGAAGTTGAAAACAACCTAAATGCCCTACAATCATGGATGGATTTTGTTTCGCTTTAAGATATGTAGTCTTGTTATGTTGCCCAGGTTGTAGCGCAGTGGCACAATCATGGCTCATTGCATCCTCAACCTCCTGGGCTCAAGCAATCCTGCTTCAAACACTTGAGAAGCTGGGAATACAGGCACACACCACTATGCCTGGCTTTTTTTTTTTTTTTTTTTTTTT
>NW_012101550.1:0-475 GCF_000951045.1 Mandrillus leucophaeus | reverse complement strand
TTTTTTTTTTTTTTTAATAGATTCAAAAATATCTCTGTAAAGACATTAATTTGCATTTCAACATAGTTCAGGGAATGAGAAATAAAACTGTCAAGTTGCAGTTAGAAGGCTGGGAATTATATACAACCCTAGATAAATTAACAGACATTTGAGGCAGCTGTAGAAATTATTCACTAAGTGGCTGAAAAAACTATTGATCACATCTGTTAAAAATATATATTCACAGCCAGTCGCAGTGGCTCATGCCTGTAATCCCAGCACTTTGGGAGGCCGAGGTGGGCAGATCACGAGGTCAGGAGCTCAAGAGCAGCCTGGACAATATAGTGAAACCCGTCTCCACTAAAAATACAAAAATAGTCAGGCATAGTGGCATGTACCTGTAGTCCCAGCTACTCTGGAGGCTGAGGCGGGAGAATCACTTGAACCCGGGAGGTGGAGTTTGCAGTGAGTCAAGACCATGGCATTGTACTCCAGC
>NW_012101549.1:52523-52877 GCF_000951045.1 Mandrillus leucophaeus | reverse complement strand
GAAATTCCTGCCTGTCCGTCCTAGTACTTATTTTCAGATGCAAGAAGTGAGGCTCCGGGGGTATCTTCCTCACCCAGGTTGAGTCCAGAATGTGTACTTGCTGCCCAATGGCCCTGTAGGCAGTAAGGATGGCCATGGTGCTGCGGGCCACTGTCTTCCCGCAGGCAAGGGCAGAGACCACACTGGGTAACTGTGTCTGATTCTTCCCTGAGCCCCAGGTCTGACACAGGAAGGTTATGGAGGACAGCACCTCCCCGCTCCGCTCCTTCACTCTCTGCTGTCTTGGTGTCTAGCAGGTGTATTCTGATTTCTCCTGACGTGGAACACGGTAGGCATGCTGCTTGGGCAGGAGGC